>NC_080166.1:3131254-3323754 GCF_950295315.1 Erinaceus europaeus
TTGCTTGATAGGAAAGTATTTTCAGCAGTCCAAGATGCTAGCTAGGTAACACTTAGTTCTATGGTGACATTTATAGCCTCTCTGCCTATTTCTTCTCTTATTCAAGTTATACTCAAACAGTGTGATGTGTAATGAAGCTGAAACTTCTTACCAGCTTTATGGTGCTATAATTGACAAGTAAAATGTACATATTTTAAGGTGTGCCATGTGCTATTTGCTTCATGCATACATTGTGAAATAATTACCATAACCAAGCTAATTAGCATATTCCACACCTCACATAATTATCTATTTTTGTAGTTAGCAAACAGCAGATCTACTCTGTTTGCAAATTTCAAGTACATAATGGGCTATAATCAATGTGCCCTCAGCCTCCGTAATGAATTATCCAACGTGACCAACACTTCATGCCCTTTGGCCAGGGGCTGCCATACCCCCCTCCGCCAGACAACCACTTTTCCATATCCGACTACTGCAAGTGATAACTTCTACATTCCATTTATAAATGAGATCATATGCCTTGTTTTTCAGGGTTATTGCTGGGGCACGAACCCACTGCTACTGGCAGCTATTTTTTTCCATTTTATTAGCTAGGACAGAGAGATACTGAGAGAGGAAGGGGAGGGAGAGAGGGAGAGAGACAGACACCTGCAGATCTATTTCAAGTCTGGTGAGGTGAACCTCCTGTGGGTGGGGAGTGGGGGCTCCTACCCGGCTCCTTGCGCTTAGTACTATGTGAGTTTAACTGGGTGTGTCACCACCCAGCCGCTATGCCTTTTCTCTTGGGAGAAAAATGTAATGTTGATCTTCTGCAATTGTGGTCTAGAAAAAAAAAATAATAATAAAAATAAACTCCAACATTTAGTCCAAACTGTGGTCCACTGATACTCTGGAATTCAATCTGGTTATCTTTTATCCATATTTGTCACCTAATGGTGCAAATAGAGATAAAAACAACAAATCCTTATGCTAGACAAAATCAGCTTCCTAAGATCTGTGTTTGTGTTTCCACCAGGTTCCAAATGCCAGCATGATGCCAACCAGACTTCCCTGGGCAGACAACCCCACCAATGTGTCCTGGAGTTCTGCTTCCCCAGAGACCCACCCCACTAGGGAAAGAGAGAGACAGGCTAGGAGTATGGATCCACCTGCTAACGCCCATGTTCAGTGGGGAAGCAATTACAGAAGCCAGACCTTCCACCTTCTGCATCCCACAGTGACCCTGGGTCCATGCTCCCAGAGGGATAAAGAATAGGAAAGCTGTCAGGGGAGGGGATGGGATACGGAGTTCTGGTGGTGGGAATTGTGTGGAGTTGTGCCCCTCTCATCCTATGGTTTTGTCAGTGTTTCCTTTTTATAAGTAAATTGAAACAATAAATTAGAAAGTAAAAGTAGACACATCTCGGAGCATAGACCACTTCATGGTAGCTACTTCCCAGTCTGTGGGTCAGACCATCATACTGTACACCTCAGACTCACACTGAGACATCTGTGAATGGGGAGTCTTAGAGTGAAACCATCATACTGTACACCTCAGACTCACACTGAGACGTCCGTGAATGGGGAGTCTTAGAGTGAATCCAAGAGAAGTAATCAATTAACAACATATCCCCAAGTATTTATAAGGAATCTCAATTTCAGCAAGTTTGTGGCAGAAAAATCACATCGTTAGAACATGAAGATACTTATCCATCATGAATTAAGTGGTGGTGGGGGTTGGGCATCGGTGCACCTGGTTAAGCCCCCATAATAATACCTGCAAGGACGGGCTCAGGGATCCAGGTTCCAGTCCCCAGATACCCCCCTGCAGGGGAGATGCTTCACAAGTTCTCTGTCTGCCTGTCCTCTCAACTTCTCTCTATCCTCTCCAATAAAATAGAGTGAATGGCCACCAAGAGCAGCGGATTCATAGTGCCAGCACTGAGACCCAGCAGTATCCTAATGGTAATAAAAAATAAAAATATAAAATATAATAAGGGGGGGAAGGAACATGAGGGCTAGCAAGATAGCTCACCTAGGGTTGAGCCTGGATCCCTGAGCATGGTGACATGCACTTAACTAGGTGAGCTGCCACCTGGCCCCTAGAGTTTACTTGACCATTACTAATGTTCTCATTGAAAAATATGTGCATATAAAATATGTTTGCATAAAGAACACATGTGACACAAGACATGCTCACTAACTTAATGAGAGGGGTCACTTTACCGTATATATAAACACCAAAAAACCATTATGCTACACACTCCAGCATTTACAAATTTAGTTATCACTATGCCTCTACAAACCTAAAACTGAAGTTTCAAGCTTCTCTGGCTGCCTCTGAGCCTTTCAGCTGCCAAGAAGTCCAGACACACAGTAGACAAATCATGTCTTGAAAATATCCTTTCAAAAGAAGCAACGATTGAAAGAAAAGATTACTTTTGGAAATGGAAGTTTGAGACAATTTAGAAGGGACATCATGTTTGGTTAGTAGTTAAAGGACATGGCGTCAAAGCCCTCAGAAAGGAAATCTTAGGATGACTGTATGTGGTTACATTTAAGAAACATTTTATATCATAAACACCATTCTGTAATAAGCACATGATTGTTCAGGGGAGCACAAAAAAGCTAGCAATGCTGAGTGCTTTTTAAAAAAAAAAATTTAGTTTTTTCCTAGATGTCTATATTGCTTATGCTGAAAATATCTACACTAGAGAACTCAGTAAATGCTACCAACTCAAAATGTTACTTAGTGCAGTCCACTAAGCATTCATGAGCCCATCACCAACTGGATTCAATGGCATGCAAAGCTTTCTCTTTTTCTTTTGGACAGAAAAGCTACAACTCAAAAAGGAAACTCTATTACAGAAAGACCTATCCTAACTTAATTGCTTAAACATCATATCTGTGGGTGTCCCTATTTAATACCAGTCCAAGATAGGTGTGTGTGTGTGTGTGTGTGTGTGTGTGTGTGTGTGTGTGTGTGTGTGTGTGTGATGTCCATCTTTAAGTGTCAAGAGACTGGATTTTAAAATATTACTTACTTAATTATATATTGTATTTCACATCTTGCATTACTGTTTCACTTTTGCCCTTAACTGATTTTAAATGCAAGAAATAACCTTGAGATTTCAGTAGGGAGTGCCTTTTTGTTCACAAAGGATAAATCAAGACAGTTTTAGTCATGCTGAGATGCACTTTTAGAATTCCCCACAATTCTGTGTGACTCTATTGACAATGACAAATGAAAGTGGTCTCCACACACCAGTGGACTGTGCACTGTCTTAACTGGGACATGCTTAGCTCTAACAAAGAAAGTGAACATGTTTTTTGTTGATATACTTACATGATTGGGTGTGTTTTTGTTTTTTCTTTTAAGCTACAAAGACTAGCAAAAAAAATCAGAAGTAGATAATTAGACAGAAATTCTCTAGGTTTGAGTGTTTATTGTCCTTTGCTACTTCGTTGTTCTAAAAATGAGTTTCATGTTGATATTAAATAAAGTTACCCCTTGTGATTCAGAGGGAGTTTCAAGTTATTAGAGAAAAATGTTTCATAACAGAAAACTGATTTCAAAAGGTATTTATGCAGTATTTTGAAATAATTGTGGCATTTGAGAAAAGCAGTTAAACATGACCTTCACCCAAAGTTATAAGACTTTATCATTTTCAAGAGAAATAAAAGGGCATTAACTATATCAAGTCTTCTTTTGGACTGCATTTTCAAATTTTATCTGTTGATTAGCATTTTAATTTATGAGACAGTTGGATATTTTACCAGGAAATTTTGATCAGTGTTCTGTTCAGGTACAGAAATTGTTGCAGTGAGTTTTTCTATAGACACGAAAATAACTGTATCCAAATGAAAAGCCACTTACCTGACAACAGGCAGAGAAGGGTGTAAAGCTTACTTTTCTACTAAGCGACTCTGAGAATGAATATGGCATGAAACTAAGTCAAAGCTGAATAGAGGGGCCATGTCGTTGTGTACCTAATAGGTGCTCATGTTACCATACCCTAGGACCCAGGTTCTAGCTTCTGCTCCACACCTGCAAGGGAAAGCTTCACAGGTGGTGAAGCAGGTGTCTCTCTCTCTCCCTCTCTCTCTCTGTCCTTCCCTTTCTCAACTTTTCTTTTTTTCTCTCTCTCTCTTATTAAGAAGAAATAAAAAGGAGAGAAAGAAAGGAAGAGAAAGAGGGTGAGCAAAAGGAGGAGAAGAAGGGTGAGGAGGAGGAGAATGATGATGAGGCAGGGAAGGATGAGGAGGATGAGGAGGAGGAAGGAAATTGAAAAAAATACACCCCCTAGGATTAGTGGATTCATCATGCAGGCACCAAGCCCAAGCAACAATCCTAGCATACATAAAGTTATATAAAAAACAAAAGCCTAAGTGTATCTTCTCTGCAGGGCCTTCTGGTTTTTGAATAAGCTAAACATTCAAGAAACAAAGCAATTAGAAGCAGAGAACTCCATGGAGTAGTTAGTGTTATAACAGTTCTCTGTCCTCCTGGAAAAAAAATTGATTTCTTCAAATTTGTTTCAGAAAACAATTTTCTCATCTAGTAGCCCCGAATTACTTCATAATTTAGTTCAGAAATCATTCATTCATTCATTTATTTAATATTTACTGGTGCTGAGTTTAATAAGTCCTTCACGTATTTCAGTTATCAGCCCTGTATCTGAAGTATGTGTGTACAAAACTTTCTCCCACACTGGAAGTTGTCTTTCTCTTTGTGTGATGATATTCTTTGCTATGCAGAAGCTTTTATTATTTATTTATTCATTCACTTTTGTTACCCTTGTTGTTTTATTGTTATTGTCGTTGTTGGATAGGACAGAGAGAAATGGAGAGAGAAGGGCAAGACAGAGAGGGGGAGAGAAAGACAGACACCTGCAGACCTGCTTCACCGCCTGTGAAGCGACTCCCCTGCAGGTGGGGAGCCTGGGGCTTGAACCAGGATCCTTTCTCCGGTCCTTGTGCTTTGCACCACATGTGCTCAAACCACTGCGCTACCGCCCAACTCCCAGAAGCTTTTTAGTTTGATGTAGTCCCATTGATTCATTTTTGGTTTTGCTTTCTTTGCTGTTGGATTTTAATTTTTGAAAAAAAATTTGAAGCAGAGAGAGATTGTGATGTGTTCTGTTAATGTTCTCCTCTGTGTAGTTTTTGATCTAATATCCATGTTTTTAAAACACTTAGAAAGGTGACCTTTGTGCATAGTGGTATGTGATGGTCCAATTTCATGTGTTTGCATGTTTCAATCTAATTTTCCCAATACCACTTGGGTTGAAGATACTCTCCTTTTAATTTTTTGGGTTCCCCTTGCCAAAAATTAGTTGCCCATAGACGTGGAGTCTGTTTCTGGGCCCTAGCCTCTATTCCTTTTGTCTGTGTGTCCATTCTGGTTTCAGTACCAGACAGTCTTATTTACAGTAGCTCTGTAGTTTAGCTTGATGCCTCCAGTCCTGTTTTTCTTCTCTAAAGATTCCTTGGCAATCTTACGAACTTTATAATTCCAGAGAAATATTTGTAGCTTTTATTCTATGCCTTTAAAGAAATTTGGTGGTAGAGGGTCTGCCTGGTGGTGCACCTGGTTAACAGCACATAGTGCTATGTGCAAGGACCCACACAAGGAGCAAGGTTCAAGTCTGCTTCCCACCTGCATTAGGGACACTTCACAAAAAGTCAAACAGATCTGCAGGTTTCTGTTTTAATCTCACCCTTTCTACCTCCCCTTCCTTTCTCAATGTCCCTCTGTCCTATCAAATAAAATGGGGAAAAAAAAAGAAATTTGGTGATATCTTAATGGGGATGACATTAAATCTGTTTCCACGAGAAGAAAAGTAAAGGAGAATAATAAAAAGAAAAAGTGAGAGAAAGGGGGTCGGGCAGTGGCACAGTGGGTTGGGCACACATGGTGCAAAGCGCAAGGACCAGAGTAAGGATCCCAGTTCGAGCCCCTGGCTCCCCACCTGCAGGGGAGTCGCTTCACAGTCAGTGAAGCAGGTCTGCAGGTGTCTGTCTTTCTCTCCCCCCTCTCTGTCTTCCCTTCCTCTCTCCATTTTTCTCTGTCCTAGCCAACAATGAACATCAACAATGGTAATAATAATAACCATAGTGAGGCTATAACAACAAGGGCAACAAAAGGGGGAAAAATGGCCTCCAGGAGTGGTGGATTCATGGTGCAGGCACCAAGCCCAGTAATAACCCTGGAGGAAAAAAAAAAAAAGAACTAAAAAAAAAAAGTGAAAGAAGAAAGAAAGAGAAAGAGAAGAAATGACCCCTGGGAGTGGTGTATTCACCACGCAAGCACCAAGCCTCAGCTATAACCCTGATGACAGTAAATAATAATAATGACAATAAGATGGCAAATGTTACAACGATGCTTCAGAAACAAATCAATCTAAAGACTCAAATAATGATGTAGCAGAAAGCTAATAAATTCAACAAGAGATAGAAAATTAGATAGCCAATTAGATTAATTGGCTACATAACTAAATTCAAGATCATGATCTTAAAAAAATAAAGGACAAATTAGGGAACATCGTATAGAACCTATTGTTTTATGTTAACAAAAGCAGGAAAAAACTTCGGTCTTAGAGGGAAGCTCACATTGCACTATTTACTTTGTGTTTATTTTTAATTTTTAATATTGGCAAGGCTTGAACTGCTAACAAGAGATTTACATTTTGTAAGTACTACATTCACTTCTTTTTTCTGTTATTCTTAACAGTCCATTAGTGGTTTGGGATACGTTGCAGTTGTTCTTAGAGCTTCTAAGTCCCTACAATGTAATTGAGTTGAACATATATTTTTGCACTTTAAGAACTTTTTACCAAATAGACAGTGAATTGTAAATTACAGCATTTTTACATCAAGTTAGAGTTTCAATTAATAAAGACATCTTTTGCTGTCTGTTACTGAAGAAATGTCAGTGACACAGCCTGTAAGTAGCAGCACAAAATCTCTACAGAAATTGATGTACTCAAAGATACAGGGAGACGTAACTGAACATGTCGTCACCACGATGAGCAAACAATGGAAAGACTGCGATTCAAATTTCAACAGGCTGAAAATATCAGCACGAAGCATAAAACCCATGAGACTGAGACTTGGAGAGAAACAGAGAGAACAATTGTGACTTGAGAATTGAATCGTTAGCTTTATTGTCTTTTTGAAGCCAGGGGACCTCCATCCCTTTAAAATAATAAAACCTATTTTTGTGTGATAAACTCTTACCTCAAAGGGTCCATAAAAAGGCAAGAAAAAACATGTGGATGTTTTCTGAGTCTTTCTGTGAATTTTGGTAGTGGAGCCAGTTGACTTTTAGAATTATAGTGTCAACTAGAATATCAACTGCTTTTTCCAAATTCAGCAACAAGCAAACTGAGTTGGGGTACTCTAGACTTGTTTTCTATAATGCTTGAGAAAGCACGGATCCCTGGAGTGCTTCACTGCTATACTGATTGAAAATATGTAGTTTCACACTTAGTGAAAACCAATTGAACTGTGACTTAAGTTTCAGGTTTTGCATTACTGGTTGTTTGCACTTGTGACAACCTTGCTTATACGTTTCCTCTCCTGGGAAATGGGGAAGCATGCATTCCTCCATACAGCTCCCCTCCTTAACCCAGTTTCTCATTAACACACACATTCTATCTAAGATGAAGAGGATATACTGGTCAACCATTCTGGAAGTGGGGAACACAACAGGAAGACGGGAAGGGGATGAACTCTTACTTGTAATGTTTGTCTGTCTCATCAGTATAAACATCCCATGGTGACTGCTTCCCCGATAGCATCCAACATAACAACTTCCTTACAAAAGTCTCAACTACTTAAATTCAACTTTCATGAGCAAGTTCTACCCAGTTCTCATATTTGTTTTTTGTGGAATTGAACAGCAGATTCAGATGTGACATTCTTTCAGATCTGAATGCATTTATGATCATGTTTTCCCAACAAAATGGGCAAATAAGGAGATGTAGTCACATATCAATTAACAGTAGTTCAGTCTACAAAAACCACAGTAGTTTAAACACCATGATTCACCAAGTAGATTGAGAGCTTGTTGGGCACACTTTGGCGTAAGAAGGCAGAGACTAGACAAAGGAGTCTAAAGTCATGTGCAACATCCACTTTCTACTTTTTACTATTTAATCCACATTCTTGGACAACTCTTCAGGTGACAAAATATAGTAAAGATATGTACAGTCCACAGCAGTTAAAATTGTTCCACCTAGAAACTCTGCCTGCTGCTATAACCCAGAGACCTCTGAATCCCTTTGTATGCTAATAGATGGCATTAGCTGCAGTCTGGGAGATGGTGGAGTGAGTAAAGCACTGGACTCTCAAGCATGAGGTCCTGAGTTTAATCCCCAGCAGCACGTGTAGAGGGATGTCTGGTTCTTTCTCTCTCTCCTATCTTGCTCATAAATAAATAAATAAATAGATTTTAAGAAGAACTACGTAATGAATGAAGAGACTTGGGGGTATTGTCAGGTAGCTTTTACTTCAGCACTTTTGTCTTTGAGTTCTTTCTGTGTTTTGTTCCTCTTCTGTTAGTATAGTTGTTTATGTGGTCAATTTAAAGGACTAGGTTCTGTTCTTCTTTTCCTGTTTTCCCATACCCTGTACAGAATAAGATGACTAAGGTATAAACTATAGGTCAGAGACGGAACTGGTCATGTAGAACAATGATCATCATCTTATAAATGCAAAGCACATATGAACAGGGAGAGGACAGTAACTCCGCCACATTAATGTGAAATTGTAAGTTGAAACATCATAGAAAGCACACAATACAGACATCCTAAAGCCAGAGTGGACTGCTGGTGGGAATGTAAATTAGTCCAGCCCCTGTGGAGAGCAGTCTGGAGAACGCTCAGAAGGCTAGAAGTGGACCTTCCCTATGACCCTGAAATTCCTCTCCTGGGAATAGATCCTAAGGAACCAAACACACCCATCCAAAAAGATCTGTGTACATCTATGCTCATAGCAGCACAAATTGTAATAGCCAAAACCTGGAAGCAACCCAGATGTCCAACAACAGATGAGTGGCTGAGCAAGTTGTGGTCTATTACTTGGAATACTACTCAACCATTAAAAAAGGGTGATTTCACTTTCTTCATCACAGTTTGGGTAGAATTTGAAGGAGTCATATTAAATGAGATAAATCAGAAAGAAAAGGATGAATATGGGATGATCTCACTCACAGACAGAAGTTGAAAAACACTACCATGACTTCAACCTGCCTTCCTTGGGCAGATGACCTCACCAGTGAGTCCGGGAACCCTACCTACTAGGGAAAGATAGAGATAGGCTGAGGGTGTGGATTGACCTGTCAATGCCCATATCCAGTGGAGAAACAATTACAGAAGCCAGACTTCCAACCTTCTGCACCCTATAGAGATCTTTGGTCCATACTCCCAGAGGGATAAAGAACAGGGAAGCTGGGTGAGGGTAGATAGCACAATGGTTATGCAACGAGACTCTCATGCCTGAGGCTCTGCTGTCCCAGGTTCAATCCCCTGTACCACCATAAACCAGAGCTGAGAAGTGATCTGGGATGGGGTGGGATGGGGTGTGATAGGGTGGGATGGGATGGGACGGGACAGAACAGAACAGAATAGAATAGAGAAGCTTCCAACGGAGGGGATGAGACAAGTAACTTTGGTGGTGGGAACTGCATGAATTGTACCCCTCTTATCTCACAATCCTGTCAACCATTACTAAATCAATAATAATAAAGAAAAAAAAAGTTGAAAAAATAAGAAAACACAAAGCAGAATTTGGACTGGGTTTGGTGTCTTGCACCAAAGTAAAAGATTCTAGGGTTGGGGGAGGGCTCTGGTCCGGGAACATGATGGCAGAGGAGGACCTAGTGGGGGTTGAATTGTGATGTGGAAAACTGGGAAACGTTATGCACGTACAAACTATTGTATTTTATTGTTGACTGTAAACCATTAATTCCCCCAATAAATAAATAAATAAATAATCTTTTCTCCTGTGTACTTGATTTATAGTCCTTCCTTCAATGTGTGTTCTCATGGTTTCTGAAATGGCCAAGGAATAACTAAAATTCAGGATTCTTACAGAAAAATTAACCAGCCCTCTCCCTGTCCTCTTCCCCCAAAGACCCTCCCCTGGCTCAGTCTTGGTCAGGTGGTAGTTGTGTTAGAATTACATCAAAAATACTCACGAAAGCATGAAGCCATCACATCATTGTCATTAGGTAACTTCAGAAAGGAAAAGAGCCAAGTTAGCTGAGTCAGAATTTAAAAGCTGTGTCTAAGAGAGATTCTTTCTGGAACTGCTTTTCAGCTTCTAGCGACCTGGCCTAGGGTAGCAGCTGCCTCACTGCTCCACCCTGATCAGCTAGTTAACATAACAAATAAACCACCTGGAAACTCACCAGATTACCACTGAGATTGCTTCAGAAACTCAATTAGCCACAGGTGGGTGCAGACAAGCAAGGTCAGTGGAGGGGAAAAGAGTGGAGGCAATATTATCATATTTGAAGTGGTTTTTTGTTTTGTTTTTCCTGCCACCAGTGTTATTACAGGGTCTGGGTGAAACCTGCATGATAGATCCACCATTCCTGGTGGAAATTTTTCCTTCTTTGTTTTATATTTATTTTTATTTTCTATTAGTGATTTAATATTGATTTACAAAATTATATGACAGCAGCGTTATGTTTCTGTGCTGTTCCCAACACCAGAGTCTTGTGGCCTCATTCCCTCCATTGGAAACTACAGTAGTTCTCCCAAGGTCACAGATATGGGTTAGCTATTATTTCTATGACTGTCTATATTTACATATATTTGCCATTTTATTCTATGGTCCTGCCTGCTCCTCCTTTCTAAGTCACACCTACACCAATTACGACTTCCAATTTTCCTTCCTTTTCCCCTCTTCTCTCTCTAGGTCTTGATGGAATTAGAGTTCAGAGCTCCTTGGTCACCTTTACCTAACATTCCTTCCCCTATGGGAATATGGACCAAAATTCCCTTTTTGGAAGCAGAAGGTGGGAGGTTTGGCTTCTGTCATTGCTTCTCTGATGGACCTGGGTGCTGGCAGGTGGATCCATACCCCCAGCCTGTGTCTGTCTGTCCCTAGTGGGGCAGGGCTCTGGGGAGGGAGGTTCTCTGCCCAAGGGAAATCGGGATGGAATCATAGTAGCATCTGAACTGGGTTCACTCCAATTTCCCTGATGTTAAATCGTGAGAATTCAAAGATTTGTTTACTAAAAAAGATTCATCGCTCTGAGAACTTTAACAGCCCCTGGACTTTCCACTGGAATGGAAGCTAGGAAGTAAACAGGTGAGAGAAAGAAAAAGACTTAATAGCACATCCGAGCTAATACGATACTGAGCCCATTCTAAAGGGACTGTAAAACTGGCTTTTTGAAATGCTCCGGAGTTTTACTGGAAAACACAGGTTTTGACTACTGGGCCACTGAATTACAGTCTCTGCCCGGCGGGTAGATGGTGTTTACTGTCCAGTGGAGGCAGGAAGTCTGAAGGAGCAGTGGAGAAGGTGAACAGCTTCAGAGTGTGACCCTGGGCTGCTTTTGTGTTCAGTTTCTATCCTGAATGTGAGGGGGAGGGAAGGTGTTAATGAACTGCTGGGAACCAGGGCTCAGCCTGGCAAGAATTAGCCTGGGGGGGGGGGAAAGAACTAGAAATAGCCTGACTTAATAGAATAGGCAGATTCCTTTTTCCTAGATTCATCCTTTCATATGGGTCTGAACTACTCCACCTTCATTCTTGGTTGACATTTTATTCTACTTACAGATACCACACAATTCCCACCACCAGAACTCTGTATCCCATCCCCTCCCCTGATAGCTTTCCTATTCTTTATCCCTCTGGGAGTATGGACCCAGGGTCATTAAGGGATGCAGAAGGTGGGAGGTCTGGCTTCTGTAATTCCTTTCCTGCTGAGTTTGGTTGTTGAGGGATCGATCCATACTGATCCATACTCCCAGCCTGTCTCTTTCTTTTCCTAGTGGGGCAGAGTTCTGGGGAATCGGGGCTCCAGGACACATTGGTGGGGTTGTCTGTCCAGGGAAGTCTGGTCAGCATCATGCTAGCATCTGGAACCTGGTGGTTGAAAAGAGAGTAAACATACAAAGCCAAACACATTGTTGAGCAATCATGGACCTAAAGGCTGGAATAGTGCAGATGGAAGAGTTGGGGGGTCCTCCATCTTGTAGATAGCTGGTAGGCATATTTTAGTTATATTCCAAAGGACCTGTGACTATACTAGGTTTTGTTTGTTTGTTTGTTTGTTTTTCGAGCCTGAAATCTGATATGCAGGTGGATCCAAGCTATTGTCTGGGGAGATGATGTCATGGCTGGAAAAGGGACCAGAAAGCTGGATCAGGGGAACGAGTAGCTCCCTAATATGGGAAAGGGGTATAAATACTGTTGATTGTAAACCCCATCGATTTGATGTGGTGTGGGGCCCATATTCAGCTTAGGGGCCTGTGTGTACAGAGATGAAGAGAGGCTCCTTAACCTGGATGCTAGACTTCTAGCCCTGAGGATAGTCAGAACGCTGACGCAGCCCCAACCTGTCCACAGGGCCCAGAGCGTGGCATCCAGAGGCTGATAAACACAAATCCCCACTCCCACCCCCATCCCTGTAACTCATTTCACCTCTTCCTGTTTGAGAGGCTGCAGATATAAAGCAGACACATTTTAAAATAGATAAACAGAAAGCCTACTCTCATGCCTGCTGTTTGCACTGTGTGGGCTGAACTGATAACTGCGAGCTTGCTCTGGAGTGTTGCCCCTGCCATGGTGGGGGAGGCAGGGACAAGCCAGACCACGTCTGATTCTGCCAGCAAACAACACTGAGTGATGATGATGGCGGGCAGCCTCCTTCCCTGGGGACTAGTGTTAGGGGAACCAGCCTTGGAATCCCACTAGAAAATCCAGGGGACTGGAGCCAGGGTTGGATGGAGGAGAGAGGATTTTATTTACACACACCGGAAAGCCCAAATCATTCTGGAAGCTTTTGGCAAGGTTTCAGCATCCCTTGTGTCCCTGTATGGCTGGGCAGAAGTCAGCTTCTGGCTTACGGAAGCAGATGTCGGCATGTCAGGTTCTGTCCCAGTCCCCCACTCCCACCCCACCCCTAGCAAATAGAAAGCAAGTTTTACAGAAGCTAGAACTGTTGTTTTTTTCTTTAACTCTCCCCACACGTTCAGCCCTTAGCGGCTAAATACACAGAAAGCCCCTTTGATTCTCAGAAGGCCTCAGCCAAGTGGGACAGCTGTGGCTACTTTGTAGCGAGCTCAACCTGTTGCCTCTTGCTTTCCTGCCCCTTCTGTTCAGCTCTCCTTGTCTCGTTTTCTCCTTCCTTTCAACTTAACACAGCCATCTGTCTTGTCCTAACTTTCCCTAACACTAGGACATGCTGGGCGTGGCCACGGTGGAATCCACGGAGACCTTGCTCCCCTCTTGTGGAGGTCCCGTGTAGACTTGCCATCTGATTTGAGAGGAGATTTGAAGCAAAGCATTGCACGGTTTGAAATATTCACTGCTGTCCCTCAGACTGTAAATGTCTTCCCCAAAACTAGGAGTGAAAAGGAAATTCTCAGCCAAAAAGAGATGGAGACAAGTCCTTCAATTTTCCTATAGTTGTTAAACTCCATTTGCTATCCTATTACTAAACAAACACTTTTTAAAAAATTTATATTTATTTATTTATTTATTCCCTTTTGTTGTCCTTGTTGTTTTATTGTTGTTGTTGTTGTTGTTATTGATGTTGTCATTGATGTCATCGTTGTTGGATAGGACAGAGAGAAATGGAGAGAGGAGGGGAAGACGGAGAAGGGGAGAGAAAGACAGACACCTGCAGACCTGCTTCACCGCCTGTGAAGCGACTCCCCTGCCGGTGGGGAGCCAAGGGCTCGAACCAGGATCCTTACACCGGTTCTTGTACTTTGTGCCACCTGTGCGCTTAACCCACTGCACTACCGCCTGATTCCCATACTAAACAAATTCTAACTGTGCTCAAAGATCCTCTCTTCCACTCTTTTCTTCTTCACCCTTCCTTTCCTATTCCTTCTACAGAGTCCGAGTGACAGAGAATTATCTCTAGATACAAACTTAGAATTTGTGCCTTGGCTGCCCAACCGTATCTGTCTCCTCTTAGGAGCGTCAGAATATCTGAAAGAATTGCAATCAGGGTAGTGACTCACCTGGTACAGCACACGTTATCATGAAAGAGGACCCGGGGTCACAGCCCTAGTCCCCATCTCTAGAGAGGGAAGGACCACAGTGGGAGCAATATAACAATAGAGGGGTGCTATAGGCATCTCTCCCCTGTTTCTCTTTCCCTCTCTATCGCTCATCCTCTATAAAAAAAGATAAAAATAAAAAGAAAGAAATGACTACCAGGAGTAGCAGAGCAGTGCAGGCAGTGAGCTTCACTGATAAACAGTGGGGGTGTGGGGAAGGAAGGAAGGAAGGAAGGAAGGAAGGAAGGAAGGAAGGAAAGAGGGAATGGAGGGAAGAGGGAGAAATAGATACAATTTCAATCAGGAAATGGGGCCGAGTTCCTATACAAAATCGTCAGTACACCTGTTTATGTAATTTTATATTGTGTGGCTCCTAATTTGCTATTAAATCAAAAGTATACATCAGTTCAGAAGTATAAATACTGCCACAGATTGTTCTGAAAGATCCCATCATTGACCCTCTGTGGCCAATATTTGCATCCTGAGACTTACAGAAGACATGGCTTTTATTCCTGTGTGTACTTTCTTGCCACCAAACTGATCAAACTCTCATACACAAGTCTCTCGATCCTTATGTTTTCTGGACCAGTCATGAAGAAAATCTCTTTAGTTTGTATACAAAGCCTCCCTAAAATGGAATCCACTTTCATGACAAAGAGTGACCATGGATCTCAACCTCCAAGGATGATGAACAGAGGAGGTCAGGTGAGTGCTTTGCTGGCCTTTTCCTGACCCTGGGGAAGTGTGGATCGATCAACAAGTTTGGGTATATATGGAAAACATCATTACACTGAGCAAAAAAGGGAGCCTTGGCCAGAGATGGCAGAAGCGGCATCATCATGTAAGCGAACAGCTTCCTAGAAGAGCTTTCAGCCAAAGGCTGAAGATACTTGTCCCAGTCAACTCAGGAAAGGAGAACAGCCGTGAAATTGTTTCAGGTCAACTCTGAGATCTAAACTGAAGCTTCAGGGACATACAAAGACGTGGGCTTTATTACTATCACATAATAAAGTGGCACAATCGATTGATTTAAACATTACCTCCTGGCAGTAACAAATATGCTGGCTTTAAAAACATTCACCTGAAGAATGGCAATAAATTACCTTCAGGGGACATGTTGTGGTCTCTCTGTGTCACCAGTAAAACCATGCCATCCACTGTCTAATGTAATAGCACACATCCAGACTTCCCTCCACAGGCACTTATCAGCTGCTCGTGGAGGATATGAGAAGCTTATCTCCCAAACAGCCAGTCGATACTATCCCACTCAGAGAATCTACAGCCTCCACTGAGAACAGTTCACTGCCTTTGATTCAAGTGCTAGGTATTTATAGAATAAGACAAGGACTCTTTTCTTCGGTGGAGAATGGTTCTCAGTCACTCTCCACTTTTCTTTTGAGCTCACTTTAAAAACAAAAACAGTCATCTTTGAATAGGTCTAATTATTTGTTTTTTAGTTAAATTAAAAAAAAAATTAAAAACCAAAGTGTTTTTTGAGGATTCGAAAGAGTAACGGTCGCACTTTGTTGAGGGGAGTCCACATCAACATTGTGGGAAACACTATGGAGGCTTCTCAGGCTTATTTAAGCAGGATCAGTATAAGGATCCAATAGTCTCACTTCTAGAGAGTAGCCACAGGAAATGAAATCAACATATCAAAGTCAGTAACATCTGCTACAGCAATAATCACAAAAACCAAGACAGAGGAGCAACCTAATTGTTGATCGATAAATGCATGAAGAAAAGGGAATATTATTCATCCATTAAAAAGAAAGAAGCTTAGTCCTTGGCAGTGATATTAACAAGCCTGGAGGACAGATAGTAACTGGAATAAGCTAGACAGAAAAAGAGAAATGCTGTCTGGTCTCACTTAAATATGGAGTCTGAAGGATTAAAATCCCAGAAGAAAACAATAGAGTGTTCACGAGAGACTAGGATAGAAGCAAAACAGAAGCTGGCCAAAGCCGTGCCCTTCCAGTTATAAGGTGCATACATTCTCTAGGAGTGGTTGTTCATATGCATTGCAGTGGCTGCTCCTAATAGCGCCCAGGTGTGAACGTGCAATATCCTCAGAGAACCTGATTTTCTCTGTTCTCACACACTCACGGAACAGTGGTGACCAACCATGTGGGTTATAGATAACACTGACTGTGGTAGTCACGACACAGTGATACGTATGTGAAAACAACGTATGCCTTAAAGGCATGCAATTACATCAGAGCTCAACAGAACTGGAGAGAAATAAAAGCCAAGGTGTTTCCAGGCACCGGACAAGGAAAGAGGAAATGCAGGAGCTTGCAGAGGAATGCAGAGAGCGAGCGGCCTGTGCTCTATGAGGAGGCAGGGTGCAGAGCCTTTAGGGTGGAAAGGGAAGAATTAGCTCGAAAAACACAAACAAGCAACCTAGAAAAAGAGAGAACACAGAGCCCAGCCGGTGGCACACCTGGTTAAGTGCACACATCACAGTGCACAAGGACCCAGGTTCAAGCCCCTGGTCTCCAGCTACAGGGGAAAGGCTTCAAGAGTGGTGAAGCAGGGCTACAGGTGTCTCTCTCCCTCACTATCTCCCCATCTCTCTCAATTTCTCTCTATCTCTATCTAATAATGAATAAATAATATTTTTTTAAAAAGAAAAAGAACAGTGGTTGCAAAGCAAAGGGGAAAAATTAGAACCTAAACTGTAAGTGAATGTCATTCCTTAAGCCTTCTTGGTGGTAAGAATTTCCTCAAAAGTTTAAGTCAATGAGATGTCATGTTTGGTCATATCAATTAAGGTATAAAATTGACTGGTTTCTTGCTGGAAAAAAATGTAATTTGGAAACTTCTGTCCTTCAAAGATTATTATCCTTTTCTATGTTGTTTCACTGAGAAAAAATGATTATCAATAAACCCTAACAGAAAATCTCATTGGCAGTGAAACCACTCAAAAAAGCCTAAGGCTAAGGCTGAAAAGCAACTTCATTTGTGGGTTGTAAGAATTCATATGATGTCCAAACACTGATGGGGGAAACACAGCCTAAGCAAAACTTAGACCCAAGTGCCTTCAAGAGCAGCATGTTACAGAGATGAGAAACGTGTTCTCAGCTGAGTGAACGCTCGTGCAAATTGGTGTAAATCACAAGAAGAAAGGGAGACCCTCTGAGGCTCAGTCAAGAACAGCCAGAGACCCCCTAGTCACGTGGCAGCTATCTCAATAGAGGGTTCCCAAACACTTGCTCTAAACATCGATCTACTTTCACGGGTGATATTTATTTCACCCTGTTTTCATAAAGGATATAGATCTTGTTTAATTGTTACTGCTAATATTCTACTTAGGATGATGACTCTGATATAGTAAGTATCTGATGCCACACAACTGAATGGAAACTGTCCTATTTGGGGGAGGTGGACATATTTATTGCAAGAGCTGAAATGATGTTAGAAAATAATAGTAACAGCTTATAAGAACTCACTCTGAAAAGGAACGTTGCATGATTGATATCATCGTTGTCATGTTCCTTCCCTTTTTCTTTACTTTTTACCATTACTCAGGTCTGATTGAGAAAAATGCACATTTTAAACAGACGATGTGGTCGTTTGGTATGCCTATGAACTGGGAGAGAATTCTTCCCATCACTGGATCTGTATGTCACTTACCTTATTGAACAACATTTTTCACTTAAGTGCTGTTCTCTCTGTTAGTTATACAATGCAGTTTCAACTATTGTTGGATTGTTGGATTGTATGTTTGAGCTTCAGCCCTTACTCACTCTAGAATAATTCACTTGCTGGCCAGACCTTTTTGAATCACGCTTTGGTGCTCTATCTATACGACCTGCTTGTAAAAATGTTTTAGCACAACAAGAATGAAGTCTGATGGTGGTAAATCAATGTGTGAATCCATAGCTCCCTATGGCCATTTTTCTTTTCATTTTTTTCTTTTTCTTCTATTTGATTGGATAGGATAGAAATATTGAGACAGGAGGGTTGGTAATGAGTGAGAGAAAGATAGACACCTGCAGACCGGCATCATTGCTCACAAAGCTTCCCCCCTGCAGGTGGGGAGCAGGGCTTGAGCCAGGTTCTTGCACTTGGCAACCAGGTATGCAAGGACCTCCCCAGTTTTTCCTCAGTCAGATCCTGCCTTTGGCAGAGAAAAAGTGAGTTGATTGAAAAGTCTGTCTTCTCTGAATTGTTTGCACCTTTTGTTAGTGAGGACTGCATTGTTGTTGTTCTTTTTCTTTTTTTTTTTTTAACATTCTATCCTCCAAGTGCGAGACGTGAAAGAGAATCTTTCTTTTACAAAGAAGGTCTTTGAGTCACCATGCTTATCCCGTCACTATTAATTCATTACTTGAGTTTTTATTCATTTCAGAAACTCCCAGTATCCTCAGGAGCACCAATCTAATTCTATTTCCCCTGTGATTATGTATCCCATTTTATCAAATACCCAGGAGATTAGCACAGACAGAAGACCACTGTGGTCAACAAACAGAAGCAGAATGAGTCAGAAGGATACACTGGGCTGGGGAAAAGTGTAAACAGTAGTCTCAGCAACTCTGTTACGCTAACATGAGCTTTTGGAATTGTTCCAAGTAGGGGAAAGGAGATGGGATATTTATTCCTTGTATCAAATACAGACCAAAGAAGGTTAATGACCTTGAAAGGCTGTTTTGTTTTTTTTTTCAAGCAGGGGCAATGGACTCTCAGAGAAGAACACTTTCAGCAAGTAGAAGAATAAACTCTTATTTATCAAAGGGAGTCTCAGTTGCACAGTGCAGGGTGCCCTACAAATATTTATATTTACGCTACCAACATATTATTACATGTTTAAATATTGAAAATGTTCCTTCTCCATTTTATGTTTATTGAACATGACTCAATCAACATTTATTGAAAGCCTAGCATATATAAGCTACTATACCAGAATAGGAATTGGGCCAGTCTAATGTAGCAAAACCTGTATAAAAATGACAGAAAGTTAATCAATATCAGTTATGACTTTGTAAATAGGACAGTACTGAATTGAGTTTTAAAAGGGATACTCATTAGGGTAATCTCGCTAGCAAGTACAATTCAAGAACAAAAAGACAAGAAGGGAAAGCACAAGGTGAAGCTTGGATTGGATGTGATGCATCGCACCTAAGCAAAGGACTCTGAAGGAGAGGAAAGAAGGGTGTGGAAAGAATGCTGGGATTCTGGTGGGCAAAGGAGGGTGTGGAAATGATGCTGGGATCCTGGTGCATGATGGTGGAAACAAACGGAGGGGAAGTGGAGGGAAGGATGTCAACAACCATACAGTAACCCCGAACAGAATGACTAAAATAATAGCAATGAGAGCTAACTCACCTAGTAGAGCCTGAGAAAATCATTCTAATCATTATCTTTAAAAAAAAAGAAAGGGAGGCTTGGTATGAAGTCTGCCCGCGGAGAACGTGTGCTAATTGAGGGGCAATTTAACTTTGTGATCAACCGACAGTAAAAAGAGTTTTTCTTCTGCTAATGGTTGAACCACTTAACCAGATATTGCAAATTTAACAAAAGATTAAATAAGCAATGCTTTTAAGCACTCCATTTGGCCTTGATTCCTAATGGCTCACTAAAAATACAGACACATTTGTCAACAGCAGAAAACCCATTTCAATAATGTTTTCAAGGTTCCAACATCAACTGACATGTAAGTATCCCCTGTCTGTTTACAAGCTATTCAATTCTCAAATTCTTATAACTAGAACCATTCCTTTGATAGAAAATTTTGATCACTAAAAGAAGATTAAATGATTTTACATTAAAGATTACAAAAATAATGTTGTGACTCTATTTAGGTGTATTAGAATAACAGAAAGAGTATTAGACTCGAAGTCAAAGAATGAGTTTTTTAATTCATAATTGACCTCGTATTAACTATTAAACTTGAAGCAAACCATTTAATGCTATTCAACTTCTGATTCTTCAGCTGTGAAATAAAAATAATAGCCAACAAATGACTACCATCAGGGTTAAATAAGTGATGTACTCAAAGCATATCGAATACACTTTCTGATGCCTACTGAGAAATGAATTAATGCTCCAAAGAATGGAGCATTAAATAATCAGATTCATAGAGTATATGATGTACTATAATTTTTTAAACCAATAGTTGTCTTCCTTCTATTTTTTGATAATTCAGTTTTGCTCAGGTTGACAAAATACACAAATTAAAATAATTATCCGCCACAAACTACCTACCTCTGGACACAAGAAAATAAATATTTATTTGATCAAGTCAAGATTGTCAGCATCTTGTTTTCTATAGCCAAACCCAACCCCAGGTGTTGGTGGAAGAAACAGAAAGCAAAGAGTGGTTATCTGTAGTGCACATGCTAGTCAGAACAGGTTTCTGACGGCTTCAGGAAGTATAAAAGGGGAAAGGTCATTACAAAACAAAACAATCTTCAGTATTTGTATTTTCTCCCAGGTACAAGCTAATCCCTCAAAGAACTGTTGACCATACCCACAGACAGAGGACCAACACAAGCTTCATGACTAAAGAGCAACTCCGAGCTGCCTTCCTCCGTCTTGTTTCTCTGCAGTGAACTGTTCCTTACTGCCTTGACTCTGCTTTATTAGGTGCTAACTCATTTAATAAGTCTTAAATGAAGTCTCAAGCATTTATCATGTTTATGTTTTCATTGCCAAGGAAACAGAAGATGAGAAAATGGCTGGACTTTGTCAATTCAGAGCAATAGACTTCACTTGTTTTTTAATGATAACATGAAATATAATTGAAATTGGTTTCTGCAGTTAAGGAAACCCAGCTGTCTTTAGATAAACTTCAATTATAAAAATACTTCTGAGGAGATGACCAAACTTCATAGAAACCAAATCCAGAGAAGCTTGATGATTTCACATCATGCATCTTGTAGATACTGAAGTAGAAAATTTCTTTTTCTTTCCTTCATTATTATTATTATTATTATTATTAGATGGCAACAGAGAGAAATTGTGAGGGGAGAGAGTGCTAGAGAGGAAGAGAGACAGAAAGATACCTTCAGCTCTACTTCACCACTTGTAAAGTTCTCCCCCTTGCAGGCTGGGGCCAGGGGCTTGACCCCAGATCTTTGCTATGCACTGTAGTATGCGCTCCGCCACGTGTGCCACCACCTGGCCCTGGAAGCGCATTTCTGTTCCACACCACCTGAAGGTACGACCTCATCCTCTATGTGTACGAGTGTCCCTTACAAACACACCATTTGGGGCTTGTTGATATTGAAGCCATATCCTAGGACCAAATAAGGTCCAAAACTACTTTGACATAAAAGAAGCTCTCACCTCCATTATGACCATCTTAAGAAGCCCATAAAACATAGTAATCAAGACAAATATTTCACGTGAAATTTTTAGATAAACAGTCCCTCGAAATTCATGATAATAGCAAACTTCTTTTTTTTTTTTTTTTTAAACCAAAGCACTGCTCAGCTCTGGCTGATGGTGGTGCAGGGAATTGAACCTGGGACTTTTTAGTCTCAGGCATAAGAGTCTCTTTGCAGAGCCATTATGCTATCTACCCCTGCCCAGCAAACTTCTAAATAAGGACAAAAACCCCACCTTTCACTCACATGACTGGCCTTGATTCTTCATAGTGATTCTTATACCACTGTCACACTGAATTACAAAGTCTTCTGTGGTCTCAGATCCAATCATACTCTAACCTTAGGAGCTGGAACAATTGTAAAACAAAAGCCCTGGCCAAGAAGATGACACCATCAGGATAACTCTTTGGGTTGGTAACTGACTTTGCATACGGGCTCTGAGGTCTTGCTTCATGCGTCTTCACGGACTTCCCCAGAGAATCAGCATCTCCCATGGCTCCACTACAGTGTCATGTTGGTATCCATTTGGTTTCTGAATGTTCCTACACAACCTGGAGGATTTCTACCCTACCTAGAGGGGACATCCCACAACAGCCCCACTGGAATGGATGTGTCCCCATGGATTTTCAGGGACATTTATAGGTCCGCTTGGAACTCAAGCTCAGTTGTGTCTCATGATGCTTTGTGCTAGGATTTTGCATTTCTAGCAAAATATGGCAAAGGAAGGAAGAAAAGAAGGAAGGAGGAAGGGAGGGAGGAAGGAAGGAAGGAAGGAAGAGAGGAAGGGAGAGAGCATGGGAGGAAGGAAGGGAGGAAGGGAAGGAGGGAGGGAAGGAGGAAGGGAGGATGAAAGGGAGGGAGGATGGAAAGAAGAAAAGAAGCAAGGATGAGCAAAAGAAAAATCAAGTCTCTAAGTACCAGTACGTTGATATTTTCCTGTATTTGAAACAGGTAGTACTTTGCTTTAGTATTTTTATACAAGCAAATCAATAAATGCCATGACTTCCCATTAGTGGACATCTCGGGATGCATTGGATCGACCTTCCCGTGGTGCATCCCGTGAGTCCCCATTCATTGGGGAAACTGACGATCCTTCCTAGCCGACTGAATCCACATGGATCCCAGTCACTTTCAAAGCCAGCAACAAGCAGCTCCTGACAGCTTTCAACCTGACGCTGTTGACTGGCTATGGAAGAAGGGCAAACGCTAGAAGAAGAAGAATTTCTCTTTTATATTTTTATTATCTTTATTTATTTATTTATTGGATAGACAGGCAGAAATTGAGAGGGGAGGAGGAAATAAAGAGGGAGAGAGACATAGAGATACTTCCAGGCCTGCTTCGGCCCTTGTGAAGCTTTCCCCCTGCAGGTGGGGACCAGGGACTTGAACCTGGGTTGTGCACAACATAATGTGTGCACTTAACTAGGTGAGCCACCACCTGGCCCCCATCTCTCTCTCTCTCTCTCTCCCTCTCCCTCTCCCTCTCCCTCTCCCTCTCCCTCTCCCTCTCCCTCTCCCTCTCCCTCTCCCTCTCCCTCTCCCTCTCCCTCTCCCTCTCTCTCTCCCTCTCTCTCTCTCTTGTGTTATGGGGGAGGACTGATGGTTTACAGTAAATACAGTTGTGGTACCTGTGTAAAATCTCTCAGTGTTCTGCAAAATAGCCTCACCCCAGACTAGGTCCTCCTCCACCCTCATGCACCAGGACCTGAAGCCTCCTCACCCACAGAGACTTGTACTTATGCTGGTCCTTGTCCTTCGCCTGGATGTTTTTTCTACCTTTCCCCTTTTCATAAAAGCAAATTGTCAACTTATGCACTGCATACAAGTGTCCTCTTGGACACTTAGGGAAAGATTTAATTTATGTATCTTTGGTGAAATGCATTTATGTATTTTTTCCAAAGATTTTATTAGAGTCCTGGTTAAGCGCTCACATTACAGTGTGCAAGGACCCAGGTTCAAGCCTCTGGTCCCCACCTACAGGGAGAAAGCTTTGTAAGTGGTGAAGCAATATTGCAGGTGTCTCTCTGTCACTCTCTCTCTCTATCTTCCCCTGTCCTCTTAATTTCTCTCTGTCTCTATCCATTAATAAATAAATAAATAAATAAATATGAAAAATCCATTTACTTATTCAAGAGAAAGATAAGAGGAGAGAAAGAACCAGATATCACTCTGGTACATGTGCTGCCAGGGGTTGAACTTGGAACCCCATGCTTCAGAATCCAATGCTTTATCCACTGTGCCACCTCCTGGATCACGAAGGACATGTGTGTATTTTTTATTGCCTCCAGTTGTTATCGCTAAGGCTCAGTGCCAGCTACAGAGCCACTGCTCTTGGCAATCATTTTTTCTTTTCTTTCTTTTTTTCTTCCTTCCTTCCTTTCTATTTTACATGGTATGACAGAGAGAACTTGGGATGGGCGAAGGAAATAGAGGGGGAGAGAAAAAGAGACAGACACCTGCAGACCTGCTTCACTCCTTGTGAAGAGTTCACCCTACTGGTGGGGAGTGGGGCTTGAACCTGGGTCCTTGAGCAAGGTAATGTGTGGACCCAACCAGCACACCACTGGCCAGCCTGCTAGAGAGAGATTTTTATCAGACTGAAAACTTTGCCTGGGAAGTGGCTTAGCAGTAAATCACTGAGTATGCTTCCTGAGCCCTGGCAGTGAGTATGCCAGAGTGCTACTCTGGTTTCTGTCTCTTTCAATGGGTAAATATTTTTTAAAAGGGGGTGCATTGATAGAGGGCAGTCAGTTCTATTTCCAGGGTCATTACTCACAAACCCAAAGTGGCTTTAGAATGTCTGCAATTGTGACCACAGACTGTGAACTCAGAGCTACAGGGATGCAGAGGTCACACAGGCTCCTAAGCTGAATATAGGGCCTAGATCACATCAAATCGATGAGGTTTACAGTCAACAATATTTATACCCCTTTCTCATATTTGAGAGCTACTCTCTTCCCTGATCCAGCTTTCTGGTCCTTCTGCCAGCCATGACATCATCTCCCCTGACAATAATTAGGATCCACCTGCACATCAGATTTCAGGCTCAGAGAAAAAAAAAAACTAGTATAGTCATGGGCTCTTTGGAATATAACTAAAATATGCCTACCATCTATCTACAGAATGGAGGGCCCCCCAGCTCTTCATCTGCAGTATTCCAGACTTTAGGTCCATGATTGGTGAACAATTTGTTTGGCTTTGTATGTTAACTCTATTTTCAACCACCAGGTTCCAGATGCTAGCATGATGCCAACCAGACTTCCCTGGACAGACCAATGTGTCTTGGAGCTCTGCTTCCCCAGAGCCCTTCCCCACTAGGGAAAGAGAGAGGCATGCTGGGAGTATGGATCCACCTGTCAACGCCCATGTTCAGCGGGGAAGCAATGACAGAAGCCAGACCTTCCACCTTCTGCATCCCACAATGACCCTGGGTCCATACTCCCAGAGGGACAAAGAATAGGAAAGCTGTCAGGGGAGGGGATGGGATACAGAGTTCTGGTGGTAGGAACTGTGGAGTTGTACCCCTCTTATCCTATGGTTTAGTCAATATTTCCTTTTTATAAATAAAAAAATTTTTTTATATGTCTGCCATTGTCACGTGGTGGAGAAGATGAGTGGTGTTGTGCCCTCCTCTTTGAGGTTCATGCCTCCGTCTTCATCCCCAAGGACCAGAATGTAAGGAGCTCTGATATCAGGGTGTCTCCTGGTGCCCCAGAATAAAGAGCTGATATAAAGCAGAACAGATTGTTGACTAATCATGAACCTGAAGGCTGGAATAATGCAAATGAAGATTCAGGGTCTCCATTTTAGAAAAAGCTAGTGGGTCTATTTTAGATATATTCCAAGGGGCCCATAGCTTTACTAGTTTTTGCCTGAGCCTGACAACTGATATGCAGATGGCCCAATTTATGGTCTGGGGAGATGGTGTCATAGTTGGAACAAGGACTAGAAAGTTGGAAATTTTAGTATCAGGAAATTTGTTCTATTGTCATCAAGAGGCCCAAAGCTGCGGTTGCTAACTCTTGTTTCTCCCTTCACTTTGTACACCACATAGATAAAGGGGTTCTGTGAAGTGACTGGAGTCCTGGGACTCCAACCAACTTGTGTCATGTTCCCTCCTATTTCTGAGAAGCAAGATATGGCCCGGAACCCAGCACCACTCCACAGCTTTCACGACAGGCCTGAGAGAGTCAGGAAGCTCAAAACAGCCTACTCCACAGACAGCAAAAGCCATCAGGAGTGATGTTTCCTGGGTAGAAGTCAGGCAGGAATCCTGAAGACGTCTGGATTTCATGTCTAATTATTATATCTGATGAGCCTTCAGCCCACACTGCTAATTTGGTGTGTCTGGATGGGATATTCAAGTTTCTGTGCTTCATCAAGTATCTACTTACAACCGAACAAATAATAATTTTCAAAACTTTTACTAAGATATTTGAAAAACAAAGCCATTAATCTGCTTCTCTCTGGGTAATTTCAAAGCACTTATCTCCATAGTGACCAGGGAGACGGACAAAGACAAACCCAATAACAGGGGAGAGGAACTATCTCAGGGGTCTCCTAAGAGAGGCCAGGTGACTCTCAGCAAACAATCTGAGTAAGCACCCTTCTGTCTGCCAAGGCCAACACTGAGACACGGTGAGCCCAGTGCTTGGGACATTTGAGTTTCTTTCCCTGGGTTTGGACTATTTGAATGCAATTCCCTTACTGAAAATATTTTCTTTTTTAAAATTTTTTAAATGTTTATTTTATTTATTCCCTTTAGTTGTCCTTGTTTTATTGCTGTAGTTATTGTTCTTGATGTCATCGTTGTTGGATAGGACAGAGAGAAATGGAGAGAGGCGGGGAAGACAGAGAGGGGGAGAGAAAGATAGACACCTGCAGACCTGCTTCACCGCCTGTGAAGCGACTCCCCTGCAGGTGGGGAGCCGGGGGCTCGAACCAGGATCCTTACTCTGGTCCTTGCACTTTGCGCCAGATGCGCTTAACCTGCTGCACTACCACCTGACTCCCTGAAAAGATTTTCTAACTGAACTATTTCAATGTGCTCTTGATCAGAATGTCTGAGAATTATGCTGGTTGGAGGATTTATCTTCCTCATATTTTCCCAATAGGAGATTAACTAGTCAGGGCAAACATTTTGTAGGTAAAATACAATCTTCTATTTTTATCCCTACCCACACTCAACTCAAGGAACGTTAGATACAGAAACAACAAAGTTTGTCAAAAGTTTATTTAAGGAAATGGTGTCCCACAAATCTTTCAGTATGTCTGTGAAAGGAAGAATGTATCATCTAGGGGACAGGCAGTGGTGCACCTAGTTAAGTGCACATAGTACCAAGTGCAAGGACCAGGTTCAAGCCCTTTGCCCCCCACCTGCAAGGGGACAATTCACAAGCAGTGAAGCAGGTCTGCAGCTGTCTATCTTTCTCTCTCCTCCTCTATCTCCCCATCCTCTCTCAACTTCTCTTTTTTATCCAAGAATACAAAAAAAAAGGCAGCCAGGAGCAGTGGATTCATAGTGCTGGCACTGAGCCCCAGAGACAACCCTGGAAGATTGAAAAAACTTCCACTTTTTTTTAAATTTGATACTATCATATAATAAGAGACTTTACATAAAAGATGGTCCACCATGGCTTATCCACTAGTCTTTGAATGCATTTTATTGGGCTTATTTTATCTGAAAATATGTCTGGGGGCCAGGTGGTGGTGCACCCGGTTAAGCACACACACCACAGTGCACGAGGACCCGGGTTCAAGGCCCTGACCTCCACCTGCAGGGGGAAAGTTTCATGAGTTTTGAAGCAGGTCTATAAGTGTCTGTCTCCTTCCGCCCTCTCAATTTCTTCTGTCTCTATCCAATAATAAATCAATTAAAATTAACATTTAAAAAGGAAATATTTCTGAAATACAGCAAATGCCTCTCTTCTGCTTAAGCAGAAATTACCAGGCATGGTTTTGCCTCTCAGTCTCATGTGGCACAAGTGGCTCACCCTCTGAACATCCTGTCAGCCTTTGAGGCAGGGATACAGAATTGCTTTCGCTGAGCGGAGAGGGTCGCGAGCCTGTACAGAACCACCACGGCTTTCAGGTGTTCTTTACACTTGTTGAAGCAAACTTTTCTCATTTTCCTGTCTCACCTCTCACAATGGACACATGAGGTGGGACTTGTTGCTTAGGATCCACTTGCCCTTTCTGCTATTTTATTTCTAGGATATAATGAACTGGAAAGTCAAACATCAAAGCTGGTTACAATGTTATATACAGCAATCGCATCCTCATAAAGACCAGAGGCATCTTTTCAACAAAGTACATTTAATTTAAGGTCTGTGGATGGAGAGATCTACTAGAGTGCTTACAGGCTATTGCCCTAATACTGCATTCATGCTATTTTAGCAGCTTTTCAGATAGAAGAAATGACCAGTGGAGAACAGAATTATTCTATTATTGTTCTTAGTATAACGGAATTATACTAGACGTGTGAGATAACCATTTGTTCACGGCATAAATGCGTGTGTGTGTGTGTTTTGGGGGCGAGATATTTTGAAATTTTTTATCAAAACCCTAATTATTGGGTCCTTTGGAAAGTCTTGGAATTTTCTCTCAGGAGATAATCGCATGTTTGCAGGCCTCTAGACAGAGATACCTCCTCCATGCTGCTTGAGGTAATAAACTAATGAAACCATAGAAAGCAGCAGGTTAGGGAGTCCAGTGGTAGCACAGCAGGTTAAGCGCACATGGTAAGTGGCTTAAGGATCCCGATTCGAGCCCCCGGCTCCCCACCTGTAGGGCAGTCGCTTCACAAGCGGTGAAGCAGGTCTGCAGGTGTCTGTCTTTCTCTCCCCCTCTCTGTCTTCCCCTCCTCTGTCCATTTCTCTCTGCCCTATCCAACAATGACAACATCAATAACAACAATAATAAGTATAACCATAATGGAATTAATTAATTAAAATTTTAAAAAGCAGCAGGCTGTTAAGTAATATCTCATGCTCATTCAATAGAAAGCCTTGGTGTTCACATGTAAATCATTCAGTTTCACACATATCGGGACTGGTAAAATAGCTCATTTGGATAATGGCCTTGCTTTGTCAAGCATAGAACCCAGGTTCAACCTGACTCTCACCATCCTGGAGGAAGGAAGCATCAGTGTCCTCTCTCTCTCTCTCTCTCTCTTTCTCTCTCTCTCTGCTTTCTTCTTATATATACTTTTTTAATAGATGCTTAATGGTTTACCCTATAGTCTTTTTAAAAAAGTGTGTTAGCTTTACCTACTTATTGGATAGAGACCATAAGAAATCAAGAGGAAGGGGGAAAGAGAGAGAGAGACAGAGAGACACAAGCTTTCCTCCTGCAGGTAGGGGATGGGGGCTTGAACCTGTGCCTTAAGCATTGTAACACGTGCACTCAACCAGGCACACCCCCACCCAGCCCCTTCAGTATAGTCTTTGACAAACAGGCACAACTTTCTCCTCCCTTTGATAGGGATCTGGGAGACACTCACTCCCCAGTCTTAAGGCCCTTTCCCCATCACACGCCAGGACCCCAATGTCCATTCATTCTTTCCCTTCCCTCTTTCCCCAGAGTCCTTTGCTTGGGTGTGGTTATTGTCCTTTATTCTTCACTTCCACCTGTAAGTGATATCATCCAGTATTAGGCTTTCTCTTTCTGACTTACCTCACTCAACATGATGCATTCGAGTTTGACCAAGATAATACAGAGATCACTTACTCATTTGTACTGGCTGCATAGTATTTCACTGTGTATGTAGCATGGTTTTCTTTGTTATTCACCTGTCATTGGGCACCTGGGTTGTTTTCAGGTCTAGGGTACAACCTGTGCTTCTATAACCACACGTGTGCATAGTAGGTCTATTCAGACAGTTATCTTTGTTTTCTATGTCTGTGTCCCCAGGAGTGGGGTTGCCAGGTCACAAAGTAGGTTCATTTATAACATTCCCATGAGTCTCCACATGGCTTTGCACAGAGGGCGGACCAACTTGCATTCCCGCCAGCAGTGTTGGAGAATTGTTTTCTCCCCATGGCCTCTGCCACTGCTACAGTCTGTCTTTTCTTTTTTTTTTATTTTTTTTAATATTTATTTTATTTATTTATTCCCTTTTGTTGCCCTTGTTGTTTTATTGTTGTAGTTATTATTGTTGTTGTCGTCGTTGTTGGATAGGACAGAGAGAAACGGAGAGAGGAGGGGAAGACAGAGAGGGGGAGAGAAAGACAGACACCTGCAGACCTGCTTCACCGCCTGTGAAGCGACTCCCCTGCAGGTGGGGAGCCGGGGTTCGAACCGGGATCCTTATGCCGGTCCTTGTGCTTTGCGCCACCTGCGCTTAACCCGCTGCGCTACAGCCCGACTCCCCAGTCTGTCTTTTCTAATGTGTGACATCCTCACAGGTGTAAAGTGGTACCTCACTACTTCTATTTAAATGTCCCTGGTCATCAGTGACTTTGAGAATAGTTTCATCTCTCTGTTGACCCTTTGGGTCTCTCTGTCTCTCTCTCTGTCTCTCTCTCTCTCTCTCTCTCTGCCTCCAGGGTTATCGCTGGGGTTCAGTGCCTGCACTATGAATCCACTACTCCTGTGGAAATTTTTTTTCCATTGTGTTGTTGGATAGGACAGAGAGAAATCGAGAGGGGAGGGGAAGACAGAGAGGGGTAGAGAAAGACAGACACCTGCAGACCTGCTTCACCACTTAGGAAGCGACCCCCCTGCAGGTGGGGAGCCCGGGGCTCAAACCGAGATCCTTGTGCAGGTCCTTGAGCTTCGTACTGTGTGCGCTGAACTCAGAGTGTTACCCTGTATCTCTTCTTTGGAGAAGATGTTACAACATAAGTTCTGTAGAAGCTTAGTTCATCAGACAGTGAGATGAGACTGAGACAAATATATTGAAAGGCAGTTCTGTATTACAAAAGAGCTCTTAACATCAATAACCAGTCAGTTTTCCAGGTTTGGGGGTTAACCATTTGAACACTGACAACAACAGTTTTCCCACTTTTTTTACTCCAAATAAAAGGGAGGGGAGTCCTAGTGAAAGATTTTCAAATGCCGTGGACATTTTGTTCAACAAATTTCCAAAGAAGAAAATGGCTTTAACCAAGCCAACTTTTTATTCATCTTCTTGGAGCAGCCATCACTGACTCTGCAGATGGCAAAGGGGGTGAAGATGTGGAACTCTGTGAGTCTCAGTAATACTGCCACCAGGGTCGCCCTAGAAAACACAGAAGCTTGTCACAAAACGGAAATTGTTAATTTCACAGTCATTACAGTGGGGGTTTCTGAATTCTATGTTAATCAGATGTGTCTAAAAACAGATCTTTTTTCTAAAACATCTGATCCCACAGCAAACTAGAAATTGGGACAGCTGAGTAGTCAAAGGACTCACAAGAAAACCTGACAGAAAATGAAAATTTCTCCTTGGCTTTGCTTCCTCAGCTTACTTCCTCCATGGTTAAGGAGCCCACTTGCCAAAATGTTATCTAACGAAAATGTCTTTACCTCTGACACCGGCAGACCTCTACACAAAAGTTTTGCATTTTCTTTGCCTTTTAAAACAGAACCTATAATAGTAATCTTAAACACACACACACACACACACACACACACACACACTTCTCAGAGGTCTGGCAGTGGTGCACCTAGCTGAGTGCACTCAGTGTCATGCACAAGGACTCAGGTTCAAGCTTCTGGTCCCCACCTACAGGCAGGAAGTTTCAAAGAGTGGTGGCATGTGCTCTCCACCTTAATCTCTCCTCTCAGTTTCTCTTTATCTTATCAAATAAAATATTTTTAAAAACCCTCTTCTCAGCCTGTTTTATAATGTGACAAGTTGTAAAAGTTTGAAGAAATTTCTGAACAAAGGAGGCCAGGTGGTGGCGCACCTTTGGCTGGTTGAGCGCACGTTTCAGTGCGTAAGGACCCAAGCTCAAGCCCCTGGTCCCCACCTGCAGGGGGAAAGCTTCACGAGTGGTGAAGCAGGGCTGCAGGTGTCTGTCTCTCCTTTCCCTCTCCATATCTGGCGGTGTCTGTACAATAAACCTTTCCTCTTCAAGAGTTTTAAATGTAGACTTTGTATCTTCTAGTGTTGATACTCCTGGTCCATCTGATGAAGCTCACTTCCAATTCCTCTTTCCTCAACCTGAGCTGCATTCAGAGTGTCCATTAGACCTTGCAGTTCTGCTTGGAGGTTTTTTCTTCTTTACATCTTTCTTCTTCATTTCCTTTCTTCCTTTCATCCTTTCATCCTTTCTATCTTGCTTCCTTCCTTCCTTTTCTCTCTTTTGTTTTTTTCTCTGTCTCTGCTTTATAATTCTTTTGTAAAATAATCACTGAGTTCTTGAACCTTAACTTTAGTTTCTTGAAGTGATTTTATAATGAGTTTTCTGATCTCTCTCTCCCTCCATATCTCTCTCTCTCTCTCTCTGTGTGTGTGTGTGTGTGTGTGTGTGTGTGTGTGTGTCCTGTTTTTCTAGATCTGGGTCCAATTGGCCATTTGGGTTTTCTTTCATTACTGTCTATGTATTTCTGTTTCCTCATGTAGTGTACCTTTCATGGTTGTGCCAGCAGGAGGTGCTGTGACTGAGGTGTTCTATTTCCCTGTCTGTATATCTCTTGGTGGGAGGAGAGATTTTATCCTGTGTCACTATGCCGGGTAGGGGCCTTGATGTCAAATTGGGGTCTCCCTGCTGCTGTTTCCCCTTCTGTGGGGCAACAACATTGGAAACTCAAGAAGTCACAGTTGTAAACTGGTGAGATTTTAGGTGATTTTTTGTTTCTTTTTAACAGTTCCCTGTCGCTTAAACTCAGACTTGGAAGTGCTGCCTGTCCCCAATTTGGCACCAGCCATCCCTGAGCACCGAGAATCACTTCCTCAGCCCTTTTCTGTCCATGAGCCACATCTGTCTGTACTCAGCCGTGGCTTGGTGACTGTCCAAAGAAATCTGGGTTCTTTTTGTTGAGTTTCCAGGTGACTTTCATTGCTTTTCCTAGCAATGAAAACAAAACACAGCTGCCACTACTCCATAGCCACGCCTCTGATCATCTCCTCCCATCATCCATCCATTCTCAATGAATCAGGGTGGCAGGTGGTAGGGTACCTGGTTGAGCTCACGTTATAATGAGCAAGGACCCAGGTTCAAGCCCCCGAGCCCCACCTGCAGGGGGAAGGCTTTGTAAGTGGTGAAGCAGGGCTGTAGGCGTCTCTCTGTCTCTCTCCCTCTCTATCACCCTCTCCCCCTTCTCAATTTCTGGCTGTCTCTATCCAATAAATAAATAAAGATAATTTTTTTTTAAATGAATCAGGATGTATTTTTCTATAGAAACATGCACCGTGACTTTCCTAACAATCTAATATATTATTTGTTTAGGTAAACACTTCAGCAGGCAGAATACAAAACTTGTATATATGCGACCCAAGTTTTAATCCCAAATACTATAGATTCCAGAGCATTGCTCTGACATCTCTCCCTCTCCCTCTGTCTCTGTCTCTCTCTCTCTCAAAATAAAACCTTGAAACCATCTGAAGTATAATGCATAAATAATCAGGATTTCATTGTAATTTTCACTGTTTGCAAATCAATTTCCTCTTCTGAAAAAGACTAAAATAATAATAATTCTACAAGGATCAGATCCCTGAGCGTTGTAGTTGACTTTCTGGATACACTCCTCCCTGTCCTACCTTGACGTGTGTGGGTCACAGGAAGACGCCATCTTAAGCCCTGGCTTCCATTATTCTTGGCCACTGCTGAGCCCTGATGCCTTGTTACAAGGGAGGAGAATGAGACCTTGGCAGGTGTTTCCTGAGCGACTCCCTTCCAGGTTACCCTGCTGGCTGGTCTCATTACCTCCAGCTGAAGCTGGTCTCAGTCACAGGAACTTCTCAGAACTGGTTCTGGTTTGTATAGCAGCTCCTCTCCCCACTTCACTGCAGTCATATTAGCCCAATTCTTAGTAAACCAGATTCCACACCTTTGTGACTGGTCTTTTTTCAGACCTTCTGTAATTTATTCTAATTGCATTTGCCATCTAGTTGGACTTCCTGCTAGTAGGTCTGTTCTAAGGGGCCCGTGGCTTTACTAGTTTTTGCCTGAGCCTGACAGCTAACATGCAGATAGACCCGGGTTATTGTCTGGAGAGATGGTGCATCAGAGTTGGGAAAAGGACTAGAAAGTTGGATCAGGGTAGAGAGTAGCTCCCAAATATAAGGAAAGTATATGAATATTGTTAACTGTAAACCCCATTGAGCTGATCTGGGAACCATATTCAGCACAGGAGCCTGTGTGACCTCTGCATCCCTGTAGGTCTGAGCTTGCATTCTGTGGTCACAGCTGGGAACATTCCAGGCTGCACTCATTTCAGGACCCATCCTCCTCAGGTGGTAGGTAGAGTGTGTTATCCAACCTCCCTTTGGAGAATGGAACATTCCCTACCCTTGTTGGTCCACATTGAGGGCAAGGTCCTATAGGGGCCCACAGAGGGGCCCATTATGTTGTTCCTGATGGAGATGACCAGTGACAGTGGAGAGAGGGGTCCGTTAGGTCCATCATGTCTGTGTGGGAATCCCAGGACTCCCTGACTAGGGCCCCAGCTGATGGGGTGGACTGGTAGTGACTAACGAGTTATCATTAAAGTCTGCCAGTCTCTTGCCCTTATCCAGCTTTTGAAGAAGAACTTCTTTATGGCATAAGGACCCTCCTCTCAGGAAAGCAGTCCTCCTTCACCATGCACAGTGAACAAGACGCTGTACTGCGAGAGCGGAGCCACTGTTACCTGGCATTTTCCATGTCTGGTTGCTCTCACCTGTTCAGGTTACATAGCCTGCTCTACTCCATATGGCCGCGGGCTCTCCAAAACTAGAGCTCTTTCTCTGACCTAATCCCATCTTCTGTTAACCGTCTGGTGTAGTCCTAGTGCTGTGAGTAAACCATGCTGATCATTATATTTTATTACCAAGTATAGGGCGGGCAAGACTCCCTTTACACGCACTCTCTCATCTCACAAACTGGGTGGTTTCAACAAAGAGACAGATACTCCGTCTGGAAGAGAGACAGCTGGCCAGTGATTAGACTCACAGACTGAACAGGCAGTGGAGAGACACTGAGAAGCTCTAAGTAGGAGGCTGATATGGTGCATCTGGCCTTTGAAATAACCGTCTGACGTGTAGGTGTCGGTGACCCCAGACTCTCAGATGGCTCTTTATAATGTGAGCTCCATGGCCAAACCAAACGCATTGAATTACAAATTTCTTTCATCTTCTTGTGAGAGAAATCAAAGCACTGCCATAGATGATGTTCTTTTTTTTTTTTTTTTTTTGTCTTTTTTTCCCTAGGGGTTCTGTTAGTTTATTTCTTTTTGCTCAGTTGTAGTACCAAGATTGAATCCAGGCCATCTCTCAAGCAAGGTGTTCACTCTGCTGCTATCAGATCTCTCGACTCCAGATGTTTTTTAAAAAAAATTATATGTATTTATTAATTTTTATTTATTTATTTTGCCTCCAGGGTTATTGCTGGGGTTCAGTGCCTGCACTATGAATCCACTGCTCCTAGAGGCCTTTTTTTTTTTTTTGCCCTTGTTGCCATTATTGTTATTGTTGTCATCACTGTTGTTGTTGTTGGGTAGGACAGAGAGAATTTGAGGGGGGAGGGGAAGACAGAGAGGAGGAGAGAAAGACAGACACCTGCAGACCTGCTTCACCGCTTGTGAAGTGATTCCCCTGCAGGTGGGGAGTCGGGGGCTCCAACCAGGATCCTTGTGCTTCTCGTCATGTGCACTAAACCCGTTGCACCACCTCCCACCCCACCCCCAAATTATATTTATTTAGTTAAATTTAAAATGTAATACATATACACTGTAACAATTTCAAACATTATTAAGGTATACAAAGTCAATGGTAGAAGTGGATTCTATCCTCTTCATCTTCCCTGCCCCTAACCCCAATTCCACATCCTAGAAAAAAAAACCCTTTATCAGCTTGGTGAACAACCTCCCCAAGTTATCTCTGTACACTTGCACATATGTATGCTAATTTATAACTTTATCTCTACTCGCCGACCTCCTAGGGCATTCAAGCTTAATAAGTCCAAAAGGGACTATGGATCTTTCTTCACTAAATTTCTTCCTCCCTGAGGCTTTCTCAGTAAATGACTCCAGATTTTACATTTTGCCAAACAAGCCTCAGTGGGTGTACACAGCTTGAGGGACTGTGAGTTAGACATCTCACCTTGTAAAGGCTGGAGAAACTCTACCCATGAGATGGTGGCATTAACTCGGGTGAGACCTTTCCTTTCATAGTATACTCTAATTTCATCCCAGGTGGTTCACTTTCTAACAAAGTCCCAAAACCTAGATATACGCCAGTTTCTGTGAGAGAGAGCATATGTTCACACGTATCTGTAAACTACTGCAAAATATATACCTGAAAGCAGAAGTACACTAGAGTTTGCAGTGAGTACCCCCCTAACACTTCCTCTCCACTATTCCAAGCTTTGGGTCCATGAGTGCTCAACAATTTGTTTGGCTCCGTATGTTAACTCTCTTTTCAGTCACCAGGTTCCAGATGCCATCAGGATGCCGGCCAGGCTTCCTTGAACTGAAGACCCTACCAATGTGTCCTGGAGCTCAGCTTCCCCAGAGACCCACCCTACTAGGGAAAGAGAGAGGCAGACTGGGAGTATGGACCGACCAGTCAATGCCCATGTTCAGCGGGGAAGCAATTACAGAAGCCAGACCTTCTACCTTCTGCAACCCTCAATGACCCTGGGTCCATGCTCCCAGAGGGATGGAGAATGGGAAAGCTGTCAGGGGAGGGGGTGGGTTATGGAGATTGGGCGGTGGGAATTGTGTGGAGTTGTACCCCTCCTACCCTATGGTTTTGTTAATTAATCCTTTCTTAAATAAAAAATTTAAAAAAAGATGGAGAAAGATCAGCACAAGACAGAGTCACAGGATCCAAGGAAACAAAAGTATTTCATGAAGCAGAGAAATAAGCTGACAAGGAAGGAACACATGGTTTGGGGACCAGATTCTGAACCAGTAAGAAGAGACCTAAAGGCAGGTGGGACTCAGGCAGAGCACGACAAGCCTCCCAAAGCAAAAACGTTAGAGCCAAGCTGATACAGGAAGCTCAGCAAAGGTTTGGAAAAAGGAGAGGTCAGATAAACAGTCCCTCGTCTCCCAAAAAGTTCATTAAAGGCTACCTATCTCTCTCGTGACCCAGAAAGCGCTTTTGGCAATGTGAGGGACATGGATAACACGCGCACGCTCTTTCAGTAGAGGTCTGGGCATTCACAAAATCACAATGAAGTCATTATTATTATTTATTGCTACCAGGGTTTTCGCTGGCATTCGGTGCCGGCATTACGAACCCACTGCTTCTGGTAGCCACTTCTTTTCTTTCTAATTTTTTTATTAGGTAGGGCAGAGAGAAGTTGAGGAAGGAAGAGGAGACAGAGAAAGGGAGAGAGAGATAAACGCCTACAGACCTGCAAGGGCCTCCCCTCTTGCAGACCCCTATTCTTGGTAATCTGTGTGCTTAACTAGGGGCACAAGCCCCCAGCCAGCCCCCAACTTATTAATTATTCAGAGAATTATCTCTGCACCTCTACCTTCTAGATGCTACTGAAGATGCTGAGAACGCAAAGGTGAGTGAGAGTAACACCACTGGTTCCTGCCTTTCTGCTCATATAATGGGGGTACAGGGACATCGGCCCACACATACAGAATGATGCCACATAGTCCTGAAACCCAAACAGGATTAGGGTGAGGGGACCTCGCGAGATAGGGCCTGATGCTCCAGGTAGAATGACCTCAGCAGGACTCCTGTCAGAGTCTATGGACAAAGAATGAAAGAGGCCTCAGCAGGACTCCTGTCAGAGTCTACGGACAAAGAATGAAAGAGGACACAATAGCAGACAATTCATTCCCAAGGTTTTAGTCACCCCCAAATCTGATGAAAGCAAGAGCATTTGTTCACTCAGCAAGTTCTCAGACTTGGGAGGTATACTCCACATTGATAATAATTTATAATGAAAAATAATAAGGTCCAGATCTCCAAGAAATTGCAACAACCTAACAGAAACAGGCTGGGGGACCTCGGTCGAACTGCCAACGCCCGTGTCCATCAGAGAAGCGATTACAGAAGCCACAACTCCTACCTTCTGCTCCCCCCAAAAAAAGAATTTTGGTCCATACTCCCAGTGGGGGAGAAGTGTAAGGGGGAAGATGGCCAGAGGGCTCAGAACTCCAACTTCATCAGAACCCGGAGAGAGAAGAGGGAAGAGGGAGGGATATTAGGATGTAGTAACAGGTGTAGAAAGGAAGAGAAGATGGGACCATAAGGGGTGCGGGGAAGCAAATCTATACAAATATAGACAGGTAGTTGTATAAATAATAGTTAACCCATATCTGCAGCCTTGGGAGAACAGCTGTAGCTTCCAATGGAGGGATTGGGGATCCAGAACTCTGGTGGTGGGAACAGTGTGGAGCTGTACCCCTGTGATGTTGTAATTTTGTAAATCAGTTTTAAATCACTAAGAAAAATAAATAAGTGAAAAAATTGCAACAGTTCCCCTACAGCAGAGGCCTGAAGCTCCTTTGTTCATAATGTCAGAGACAGGGGGAGGCCAGGCAAGCTGTGAAGCTCAGGCCCGGGCAGGGGCCCAGTCATCAGTCATCAATCACCTGTGGAGACAAGGCTGAGCCCTGGCGTGCAGGGAGGCGCAGGCTTCAGGTCTCACATCCTCCTCTGGCTTCCTGCCTTGGGCACTGTTATGCCTTTTTCTCCTGCTGAGTTCTCAGAACCACAGCTCTGCTGCGGCACTGTGATGGCAGTTCTTTCCAGCAAAAACCTCACCTTACTTGACCCTCCATGTCTCCCCCAAGGAAAAAACAAAAACAAAAAACAAAGAAGCTGAAGAAAAACACAGTTCAGTTTCTGTCATTAGTAAAGGAGCATCTATTTTCTGAGGTTCTGTCATGGAAATGCCTTTAACATTGTAAATTCTGAGCATATCTTAAAGCTCTGGAAGAAGTTAGAATTTTATTTTATTTTTTTGCCTCTAGGGTTATTTTTAATTTTTTTGATTATCTTTACTTATTGGAGACCGTCAGAAATCAAGATAAGAGAGAGTGACAGAGAGGGAGAGAGACAGAGAGATACCTGCAGCACTGCTTCACCACTCGCACTCGCAAAGCTTTGCCCCTGCAGGTGGGGACTGGGGGCTCGAACCCGGGTCCTTGTGCACTGTAACATGTGCGCTCAACCAGGTGCGCCACCACCCGGCCCTCCTCCAGCTTGGGGCAGGCACTAAGAATCCATTGTTCCTGGTGGCCACTTTTCCCCTTTTAATGGTTAGGACAGACAGAAATTGAGAGGGTAGAGGGTGGTAGAGAGGCAGAGAGACAGAGAAATACCTGCAGCCCTGCTTCACCACTCCTGAAGTGAACATCCTGCAGATGAGGAGTGGGGACTCAAACTCGGATCCTTGGGGTCCTTGCACTTAGTACTATGTGTCCTTAACAAGGCATGCCACTGGCAGGGTCCCAGAGTTAGAACTGTAAACCAGTCATCTCTTTCCTATAATGCCCAAGTGACATTTTACTGTCACGAATGTTCCCCCATTTATGGACCTTAAAAATCAATAAGGGAGCTTGATTTTTCTAAGTCATGTACCTCTACTTAGATGTTTTGGAAATCCATTCTTTTCCTGGATCTTTCCTGATTTTGAACACGTGGCCTTCCGTATTCTGTTCATTGTAACATCAGTTCCAAGTTGGCTCACAGATGCCTAGATGCCCTTGTGAACATAACTGGTACGAATGTCGGTCTTAATCAAGCCAAGTGTCTAGAGGTGGTTTTTTTGGTTTCCTCTTGGAAAATATCATGTGTACACTGAGTGCAACACATCTGTTTCAGTTTTCCTATTTCGGCCAGTAGAGATTTGTCACGCCATGACACGCGGTGCATTTTCTTATAGTGCTTCAAGACGCTCTGAAAGATACACCACTTCAGTTAGGTGTGTCAAGCCATCTGCCACAGATAATTCAAAAGGCCCTCTTTGTCATCTGATGGAATATGGCTGATTTATTCAGGAGGTGACCGGAAAGTTGGCAAACGATCAGTGGTCATGGGATCTCAAAACAAAAAGCTGACTCCTGCCCATGAGGAAGTGTTTGCTGAAGGCAATTTGAGCAGGCAGGCGTGCCACCGACATCTTTAGGATATTGGTTTCATTTGTGGAAATGGATCTCGGCATAACCCTCGGCTCTCAGAAACTTGATGGGCTATCCCTCAGCTGTTGTCCACACACCTCAAAGCTCTTTGAAGTCTGACATGCAGATTTCCACACAGACCCACTCGATGACCTCATGTATATTTGAGGCGGAGGGGAGCAGGTCTGCAGTGGGAATCGGATTCGCTGCTCATTGCTTGGAATTCCTTTTCACCCAGTGGGCTAAACCAGCAATCACTGCAGAATATTTCATTTTCAGGCTCAGATGATGAGAGTTGGGGTAGGCAGGGTAGCTCACCTGGATAGTTTACCTGCTTTGTCCTGTGCTCATTCCAGGTTTGAGCCTGGCCCTCAAAGGACGTGCACCGGAGGCCGTTCCTGTGCTATGCAACCCTTTCCTCTGTCTCTTTCTATTCTCTTTTAATAAATAAATAAATAAATAAATAAATAAATAAATAAATAAACTCAGCCGGCGGGGGGCGCACCTGGCCGAACACACACAGCGCACAAGGACCCAGGCTTGACTCCCCGGTCCCCACCTGCAGGGGGAAAGCTTCACAGGTGGTGAAGCAAGGCTGCAGGTGTCTCTCTGTCTCTCTCCCTCTTTATCTCCTCCTTCTCTCAATTTCTCTGTCTCTATCCAGTAATAAACAAATTAAAAAATTTTTAAGTAGTAACATTAAGGGTTGAGTGGTTGAGTGCATAGATTACAATGCTCAGAGACCTGAGTTCAAGCCCCCGCAACCCACCTGCAGAGGGGAGGTGAAGCTTCACAAGTGGTGAAGCAGGGCTGCAGGCGTCTGTCTGTCTCTCGGCCTCTCTGTCTCCCCCTTCCTTCTTGATTTTTCTCTTTCACTCTCCAATAAACAGAGATTTTAAAAGAGAGAGAAAAATACTCATAATGTTGAATCCTTAGAGATAACAATTCTTTTTTTTTAATCTTTTTTATTATTTATATTTATTTATTTATTTATTTGCCTCCAGGGTTATTGCTGGAGCTTCATGCACACACTATGAATCCACTGCTCCTGGAAGTCATTTTTCCCCTTTTGTTGCCCTTGTTGTTTATCGTTGTTGTTATTATTATTGCTGCCATTGGGTAGGACAGAGAGAAATCGATAGAGGAGGGGAACAGAGAGGGGGAGAGTAAGAAGGACACCTGTAGACCTGCTTCACTGCTTGTGAAGCAACCCCTCTGCAGGTGAGGAGCCAGGGGCTCGAACTGGGATCCTTGTGCCGATCCTTGTGCTTTGTACCATGTGCGCTTTACCTGCTGTGCCACGCCCAGCCCAAACAATTCTTTTTTATTGAAGTAAATACTGGCTTGTCACATTCTGTAGGGTCCAGCTGTGCAGTGTGTCACATGGGGTCTGCGCTTCCTCCTGGAGTCTACAGTATCTAAATCAGGCCAGTAATAACACCACCGACGCCACTACACTTCTGGTACAGACATAAAAACATGAGGGAAGACTTGCTTTTTGCCTAGAGAAGAGAAAAATTCTCTCCGCTGCAGCTGCAGGTGCTGTGTGGACAGGTTTTGATTCTAGGAGAACCTGAGGGCACTTGGCCCTTGTAATCTCTGGGTCCCTTGCTTGGTATCAGCTCAGAAAGTTGCCTCTTTTTTTAAACTTTTATTTATAAAATGGAAATATTGACAAGACCATAGGATAAGAGGGCACAATTCCACACAGTTCCCACCACCAGAACTCCCTGTGTAATCCTCTCCCTTGACAGCTTTCCTACTCTTTACCCCTCTGGGAGTATGGACCCAGGGCCATTATTGCAGAAGACACCCTCCTCACCTACCAGCTATTACATGTCCCTCAACCACCCCAAAGCTAAACTTGTCAGACAAAAGAAGAACTACAAAAGCTGAATAAGTGCAAGAGACTGGCATGCTGTAATAATGACTCTTTAGTCTCTATCAGGCCACCCCATCAGCTGGGGCCCTAGTCAGGGAATCCTGAGATTCCCACACAGACATGATGGACCTAGACTTCTAACAGATCCCTCTCTCCACTGTCACTGGTCATCTCCATTAGGAGCAACATAATGGACCCCTCCGTGAGCCCCTATAGGACCTTGCCCTCAATGTGGATCAACAAGGGTAGGGAATGTTCCATTCTCTGAAGGGAGGTTGGACAACATACTCTACCTATCACCTGAAGAAGACAGGTCCTGAAATTGGGGCAGCCTGGAATGTTCCTAGCCCTGACCACAGTTGCTTCTTTTTTGACCCTCAAGCCCTTGACCTTTCCAAGCCCTTGCTTTTCCAGCAGACAACCAACCTCAGCCACCTTCAACCTCTCCCAACTTTTGACCTGCAGCAAGTCCTCTTAGCTCTGGAAAACCCTGAGAGTTCTTCTTCTTCTAGCGTTTGCCCTTCTTCCGTAGCCAGTCAACAGCGTCAGGTTGAGCCTGATGTCAAGTTTCGAGACCTCCTTTGAATCTGGAGAGGTGGCAGTCGTTGACTATGTGGGTCATAGTCTGTCTGTAGCTGCAGGGGCGGTTCGGGTTGTCTCTGGCTCCCCAGCGATGGAACATAGCGGCGCACCGGCCACGGCTGTTCGATAGCGATTGAGGAGGGCCCAATCATAACGTGCTAGGTCAAAGCTGGATTGACGCTTGCAGGGGTCTGTGATGAGGTGTTTGTTCTTGACCTCAGCTGACTGCCAACTCTGTTTCCAAGAGTCTGGAACAGAGAAGTTCAGTGTAGGCGTAGGGGACCAGATTGGGTGAGGAGACGTCAAGCGTTGGACAGGGTGGGCGAAGATCTCTGCGTATATTGGCAGGTCCGGTCAAGTGCAGACGTGGGAAATGAACTTAGATGATGCTGCGTCCCGACGAATATCTGCTTCACCCTGAGAGTCTAGTGCTCAGGGAAGCATGAGCAACAAGCCTTCCATAGTCTCTCCCTCTCCTCCTAAACCAACTGACTCGGACACACATTTTCATATTAACCATCCTGTAGGGAAAATGGGGTTCGTAGTCTAAGGTGGCCTCCCTAAGGTGCTGTGAATAGCTCCCAATAGCTCCTAGCAAGAACTACTTTGATTCAGACAATGTTCAGCTCATAAAGCACAAGGTGCAGGTGATGGCCGCGGAAGCCTGAAGCAGAACCCGCTTAGGGATGAGAACACCCAGCGCTCACGTGCTGCTGATGGAGAATCAACATGCCGTCCTGCCAAGCCGTGCGGCACCTGCCTACTGTCCTTTGCAGCTTTGTGCCGACTTTCTGTGCACATTTATCCTCGTGATCTCTGATTCTGATTGCCTGAATGCAATTTCTCTTCAAACATTAGTTTCCTGAACCTCAAGGGTAAACGTTAACTTTTCTCAAATCTTTAAGGCTAGGGACAGCTTGCCTCAATGTCCAGAAAGAAAATAATCTCCCTTCTTTAATGTGGGCCACAAAACCATGAGTCCAGTGCCAGTGACAACAACAACCATGTCACATAAAACAGCAATAGGAAACGAAGACTCAGTGTGGGGGCGTGTGGGGGCGCAGCGGGTTAAGCGCACATAGTGCTAAGCGCAGGGACCGGCGTAAAGATCCCGGTTCAAGCCCTGGGTTCCCCACCTGCAGGGGAGTCGCTTCACAAGCAGTGAAGCAGGTCTGCAGTTGTCTGTCTTTCTCTCCCCCTCTCTGTCTTCCCCTCCTCTCTCCATTTCTCTCTGTCCTATCCAACAACAACAGCAATGAAAACGGTAACAATAAATACAAATGGGACAAAAATGGGAAAAAATGGCCATTAGGAGCAGTGGGTTCGTAGTGCAGGCATTGAGCGCCAACAATAACCCTGGAGGCAAAAATAAAAAAAAGACTCTAAATTGTGCACTGAGTTATAGTTCCGGAATTTGTGTGACTTGAATACAACTGAAGGGATTTTTATTTCTGCCCCCAGAGCCTTTGCCTAGGTGCAATATGCCCTACTCAGATCGAGCTTCACTCTGTGTTTTCCTTCTATGTTGCTGAGGGGTCTTGTTTTTATTTTTGTTAATCATCTTACTGGGAAATTCCCTCCCTCTAAATGGGATCATCCCATATTTGTCTGCCTTTTGACTTATTGCATTTAACATGATTCCTTCCACTTCCATCCAAAATGAGGCAAGAAAGATGCCCTCATCATTTCTAATAGCTGTCTAGTACTGAGCTGCATGTATGTCCCAAGTTTCTTGACCACTTATCCGTCATTAAGCATCTGAGTTGTTTCCAAGCGTGACCTATTATGAACTGTACTGCTACGAACACATAGACACATAGTTCTCCTTAGATTGGTGTTTTTTTTTTTTTCTTCCTTTGGATAACTTCACAGGAGAGAAATTGCTGAGTCAAGGTTATGTCCATTTCTAGTGTTCTAAGGTACCCCAGAAGCATAGACTGTTTTCCTCAAGAATCAGCCCAGTTTAAGTTCCCATCAGCAGTGAAGGATTCCTTTTCCCACACATCCTCCCTGACACTTATTTCTGTCCTTTATTTTTTTTTCCTGTCATTTTTCTTATAAGACAGAGAGAAATTGAGAGGAGAGGGAAAGATAGAGAAGGAGTGATAAAGATAGACACCTGAAGACCTATTTCATTGCTTGAGAATCAAGCCCCTGCAGATGGGGGAGGAAGAGGCTCGAACCCATAGCCTTACATGGGTCCTTACACGTCACACTAAGTGCGCTTAACCTGGTACACCACTTTCTGCCCTGGTTTCTGTTCTTTTTAATGTATGGCACCTTCACTGGAGTAAAGTGGGATGTGATTTATTTTTCTTTACTTGCATTTCTCCCAGGAGGCCACCAAATGACGCTGAACTTAGTGGGGAACCCCATCAGCACAGCTGCTACAACCCAGAACCCAGGCTCTAGTCACCCGCCAGTCCAGAACTCCCAGGCTCTAGTCACCCTCCAGTCCAGAATTCCCAGGCTCTAGTCACCCTCCAGTCCAGAACTCCCAGGCTCTAGCTACCCTGCCATCCAGAACTCCCAGGTTCTAGCTACCCTCCAGTCCAGAACTCCCAGACTCTAGTCACCCTCCAGTCCAGAACTCCCAGACTCTAGTCACCCTGCAGTCCAAAACTCCCAGGCTCTAGTCACCCTGCAGTCCAGAACTCCCAGGCTCTAGTCACACTCCAGTCCAGAACTCCCAGGCTCTAGTCAACCTGCAGTCCAGAACTCCCAGGCTCTAGTCAACCTGCAGTCCAGAACTCCCAGGCTCTAGTCACCCTCCAGTCCAGAACTCCCAGGCTCTAGTCACCCTCCAGTCCAGAACTCCCAGGCTCTAGCCACCCTCCAGTCCAGAACTCCCAGACTCTAGTCACCCTCCAGTCCAGAACTCCCAGACTCTAGTCACCCTCCAGTCCAGAACTCCCAGACTCTAGTCACCCTGCAGTCCAGAACTCCCAGGCACTAGTCACACTCCAGTCCAGAACTCCCAGGCTCTAGTCACCCTCCAGTCCAGAACTCCCAGGCTCTAGTCACCCTCCAGTCCAGAACTCCCAGGCTCTAGTCACCCTCCAGTCCAGAACTCCCAGGCTCTAGTCACCCTCCAGTCCAGAACTCCCAGGCTCTAGTCACTCTCCAGTCCAGAACTCCCAGGCTCTAGTCACCCTCCAGTCCAGAACTCCCAGGCTCTAGCCACCCTCCAGTCCAGAACTCCCAGGCTCTAGTCACCCTCCAGTCCAGAACTCCCAGGCTCTAGTCACCCTGCAGTCCAGAACTCCCAGGCTCTAGCCACCCTCCAGTCCAAAACTCCCAGACTCTAGTCACCCTCCAGTCCAGAACTCCCAGGCTCTAGTCAACCTGCAGTCCAGAACTCCCAGGCTCTAGTCACCCTCCAGTCCAGAACTCCCAGGCTCTAGTCACCCTGCAGTCCAGAACTCCCAGGCTCTAGTCAACCTGCAGTCCAGAACTCCCAGGCTCTAGTCACCCTGCAGTCCAGAACTCCCAGGCTCTAGTCACCCTCCAGTCCAGAACTCCCAGGCTCTAGCTACCCTCCAGTCCAGAACTCCCAGGCTCTAGCCTCCCTCCAAGTCCAGAACTCCCAGGCTCTTGTCACCCTCCAGTCCAGAACTCCCAGGCTCTAGTCACCGTGCAGTCCAGAACTCCCAGGCTCTAGCCACCCTCCAGTCCAAAACTCCCAGACTCTAGTCACCCTGCAGTCCAGAACTCCCAGGCTCTAGTCACCCTCCAGTCCAGTCTCCCAGACTCTAGCCACCCTGCAGTCCCGAACTCCCAGGCTCTAGCCACCCTACAGTCATAGCCTCCCAAGTAGTTGCTTTGCACAAATTTGGACTTGATTTATGAAGGTGAAATTTCCAGGTAGGAAGATAGAGTAAGGGGGCTAGGTGTTGGTGCACCTGGCTGAGCACACATGTTACAAAGCACAAGGACTTGGGTTCGAGTCCCTGGTGCCCACCTATGGGGGAGAGCTTTCTACGTGGCGAAGCAGGGCTGCGGGTGTCTCTGTCTCTCTCCTCTATCACCCCTTCCTTCTCAATTTCTGATTGTCTCTATCCAATTGACCTCCCTGGGCAGACGACCCCACCAGTGTGTCCTGGAGCCCCATTTCCCCAGAGCCCTGCCCCACTAGGGAAAGAGAGAGACAGGCTGTGAGAATGGATCCACCTGTCAACGCCCATGTTTAGCAGGGAAGCAATTACAGAAGCCAGACCTTCCACCTTCTGCATCCCACAGTGACCCTGGATCCATGCTCCCAGAGGGATAAAGAATAGGAAAGCTGTCAGGGGAGGGGATGGAGTTCTGGTGGTGGGAACTGTGTGACTTATATCACTCTTATCCTATGGTCTTGTCAATATTTCCATTTTATAAATAAAAAAATTTTAAAAGATAATAAAAAAGTTTAAAGGAACATAAAATACATAATATGTTACAGTTTATCAATAGATCTGTTAATTTGCAAATACCCGGAAGACACAAATGTTCGAGACAGACCTGTTCATTGCTTCTAGTCAAGAGCTCCCAGGTTTGCGTTTAGCTCTGCCCTGCTTGGACATCTTCTCACGAGACTTCTCTCTCTTGTGGTGTTATTTTGGGTTCTCAGAAAGACAAAGATGGGCCAAAGTAACGAAGTGTCTCTAGTTCTCTCCTGGGATTTTATCTTCCACATTCTTCTCCGTTCTTCTAGCATGAGGCATCATCTCAAGACTTAGGGAAATGGGACCTGTCAAGCTTGACCAAAATGTTGAGGAATCTGCTTCCACTCTCTCTTAGGATGTGTGTACAGATGGAAAGACTTGCCTTAGTGGCCTTTATCCTGTGACTTTATGGCCCATTTGAAGGCTGTGAGAGATTTCCTTACCTCAAGTCCATAAAGTATATTCTGTAAGCAAGACAAAATTTTTCTGATCAGTGAGTCATTCACTCAAAGGAAGAAGAAGAAGGAAAAAAAAAAAAGGATAATTACTCATGTGGGCTACAATTAGTTTGTGACTGCTTCTGGAACGTTACTTTTTAACACTCTTCTTATTTTTAGGCCTTTGCTTTACAATCTAAATTTAAGAAGTGAAACAGCCTTTTGAACTTGATTTGGAATAAACCTGTCTTGTAGCACTAATTTAGGAAGGCCCAGGACCTCATTCATGGGAAGCAGGTGGGTTCATCAATCTGTTCCCTAATGTCTGAAAAGATGCATCGTCTCTCAAAATGCGTAATACCGTGTAAGCCGCTATTAATAATAATTTGTCGTGATGAGGGTAAAAATTTAGGTAGTTCTTTTAACTGACTGTCAGGTTGTTACCCTAATGAAAAGCTGTCAAGATAATTTTATTTTCCTCTGCAGTGCTCCCATCAATTAATTTTAGCTGATTGCCAGAGCATTAACCTTGGCTTGTCTTTCAGATATGTGGTTCCCAGGATGGTGTGTAAACAAAGATTCGGCATCAAATATCTCAAAGTCGATTCATTAGATTTTTTTTTCCCCTGTGGTATAAAATAAAGCCTAATATCTCCTACTTAGGTTTTTCAATGTCCATAGAAAGACTCTTTGATCGCACAACTATAAAATGTTAACCAACAAAGTCATGTTCGAGTTCACTACTTCCTGCTGTTCTGCTCTTGTCACTTTGCTCCATGCTTATAAAAATCAACTGTGTATCAGGCCCAAGTGGTGGTGCACCCATTAGAGCACAAATGTCACAATGACGAAGGTCCAGAGTTCAAATCCCCAGACCCCATCTACAAGCTGAAAGATTCAAGCTGGGTGAGGAACTGCTACAGATGTCTCTCTTTCTCTCTCACTCTTCTTTTCCTCTCAACTTCTCTGTCTTTATACAATTAATAAATAAAATGTTTTAGAAATTGAATGCAGGGGGCCAGGCCATGTCGCACTTAGTTACGTGCAGTTATCACCAAGTGTAAGAATGCAAGTTCAAGCCCCTGCTTCCCCACCTGCAAGGGGATGCATCATGATCTGTGAAGTAGGTGTGTAGGTGTCTTTCTCTCTCCTTCTGTATCTTCCCTTTCCCCTCTCAATTTCTTTCTGTCTCGTCAAATAAAATTTTTTTTAAAAGTGGTCAACAGAACCCGTAGGTAGATTCATAGTGCTGGCACCAAGACCCAGCAACAACCCTGGTAGCAATTAAAAATGTAAATAAGTAACTGAATGCATGGGAGTCTGGCGGTAGCGCAGCGGGTTAAGCACAGGTGGTGCAAAGCGCAAGGACCCGCGTAAGGATCCCAGTTCGAGCCCCTGGCTCCCCACCTGCAGCAGAATCACTTCACAGGCGGTGAAGCAGGTCTGCAGGTGTCTTTCTCTCCCCTTGTCTGTCTTCCCCTCCTCTCTCCATTTCTCTCTGTCCTATCCTGCAATGACAACATCAGTAACAACAACAATAATAATTACAGTAAAACAACAAGGGCAACAAAAGAGAATGGATAAATAAATAAATAAATTTTTAAAAAATAGAAAATAAACAAATAACTGAATGCATGCCCAAGTAAAGAAAGTGGTTATAACAAGGAACTGCTCATGAAAACGGGACTACATTTCCCAGAAATCCCTGCTGGAAGAACTGTCTGTGAACAAAGCAAAGGCAAACATCTGCCCAGTGAGGATACAAGCGGATTACTACCCCATCAAAGCTCCAGACAGTGTCCAGGATTTGCAGCAGCACCACAGACATTCTGCTCAGCCCCCGCCCCCCAGCTGTCTCCTCCACAAGAAACCCCTTATCCTCCCTCCAAATGCTCGTGTTTATCACCTCTTTAATAATTTCTACACTACGGGGAGACAGAGAGCGCTCTATGAATCTGGGGCACCTAGAGGTCCCAGGTGAAAATGATGTTCGTTATTATGATCAGTACAGGAAGTGGCGCCTGCCAGATCCGCGTGGCAAGGCTGGTGCTAGCCAACTCCCCAGCAAGCTCAGACCATACAGGACTGAAGCAGGTCCAGGCAATGGGAAAGCACAGGCCTCCTTTGCATAACAATGACCCCAGGAAACAATATATGGCTTATATTCTTAGAATCCTCATCTGCATTGCACTCCAGTTCTTCTTGTTCTCTTTTGTTGGAACTCTGCTTTCTGCATTAGGATCCAGGGTAAATTGGGATGTCGGCACAGAAAATATGACTCACAGGTCTTTTGCCACTGAGTTGAGCTCTTAATTACTCCAACTATATCTGGAAAGAACACAGGGACACCATTACAGACAACATTAGACTCTCCAGTTCGGCAAACTTTTTCATTGAATAGTCTCTTCTTGAATTTGATTGTACTCTTGAGGACAAAAACACTGTCCAACCAGTAGTGGTCACGACTAGCACTGTAGTGGATGTTCAGATATTGTTGATTGATAGAACAAACTGACTGGTGTTACTGAATGAAACATCTTGTCAGATACTCAACTGAAACCAGTTAAAGGAGTCTAGAGAAATACTTCTAAGTCTCATGAATGATACTGTAAACTTTGCAAGATTCTAGGGAGTTTTTAGACCAATATCTGGCTGTAGGGGAAGATACACAAGTCTGTGGGTTTCCACCAATGTGTCCTGGAGCTCTGCTTCCTCAGAGCCCTGCCCCACTAGGCAAAGAGAGAGACAGGCTGGGACCTGTCAATGCCCATGTTCAGCAGGGAAGCAATTACAGAAGCCAAACCTTCCACCTTCTGCATCCCTTAATGATCCTGGGTCCATACTCCCAGAGGGATAAAGAATAGGAAAGCTATCAGGGGAGGGGATGGATACAGAGTTCTGGTGGTGGGAATTGTGTGGAGTTGTACCCCTCTTATCCTACGGTTTTGTTAATGTTTCTTTTTTAAATAAATTTTAAAAAATTTTTAAAAAGAGTCTGTGGGTTTGTTTGTTTCTCATAGAAGAAAACTACTTTTGACCCGACAGCATTTTCGGAACTTGGACAACTTGAACTGCAGTCTTCGTAGTCTCACTGTTACAGACACAAACTGAGAACAATATGGTGAACCTTCCAAGTGGGGAGTTCAAAAGGAAACCCTCCTTTCCAAAGCCTCGTTGTCAGTTTAAGTCAGAGCCAAATGCAAACTAGCTCTTCTTTCAGCTTGAAGGCACTCCAAAGTTGCTTTGGTGTTGAACAAAGAAGAGGAGACACCCTAAGACCTTACAAGTTCCTAACAACATATAGACCATTGTGATCTGTGGTCCTGGAGGCGGCACAGTGAATAAAGGAATGAATAAGCGTGTCTGGTGGTTGGCAATTGCCATGCTGCTGAGCTTCAGAGGACACTGCTGCTCCGTGTGGAGAACATTAATAGAACCAGATGCTACTGTCCCTCCTGAAAATGATCAGAGCCCTCTGTTTTTTGAAATAATTTTTTTCTTTAAAAAATAGCAATAGATATTCTAGGAAGCTCATTTAGTAGCTTTTTTTTCAACAATCAGTTAGTTGTTCCATTTGGAAAGCTTCATTTTAATCTTCAAAGACCCCTCCAAAGCTTGGGTTTTCTTCTTTTTCTTTTATTTAATTCTTTTTTAAAAAATGTCTTTATAAAAAGGAAACACTGACATAAGAGGGGTACAACTCCACATAATTCCCACCACCAGAACTCCATATCCCCTCCCCCCACAGCTTTCCTATTCTTTATCCCTCTGGGAGCATGGACCCAGGGTCATTGTGGGATGCAGAAGGTGGAAGGTCTGGCTTCTGTAATGGCTTTCCTGCTGAACATGGACATTGGCAGGTGGATCCACACTCCCAGCCTGTCTCTCTCCCTAGTGGGCAGGGTTCTGGGGAAGTGGAGCTCCAGGACACACTGGTGGGGTTGTCTTTCCAGGGAAGTCTGCATAGCATCATGGTAGCATTTGGAACCTGGTGGCTGAAAAAAGAGTCAACATATACTGCCAAACAAGTTGTTGACTAATCATGAACCTCAAGGCTGAAATAGTTTAGATGATGAGTTGGGATGGGGGGGGTCTCTTGTTTTGTAGACAGCTAGTAAGCTTATTTTAGTTATATTCCAAAGAGCTCATGACTATACTAGTTTTTTTTTATTTCTTTTTTTCCTGAGCCTGACATCTGATACGCAGGTGGATCCAATTTACTGTCTGGAGAGAAGATGTCATGACTGGAAAAAGGACCAGAAAGCTGGATCAGGAAAGAGAGTAGCTCCCAAATATGGGAAAAGGTGTATAAATATTGTTGACTATAAGCCCCATCGATTTGATGTGATCTGGGGTTCATATTCAGCTTAGGAACCTATGTGACATCACCATAATACTCACCATATATCAGAGCAAACAGAAAATCGTTGAATAGTGGCTCTGCAATACCTTAAATCCATAATATCAGTAAATGTCAGTGGCTTAAACTCACCAACTAAAAGGCACAGAGCAGGAAGATGGATCAGAAAACACAACCCAACCGTATGCTACTTGCAAGAATCCCACATGACCCAACAAGACAAACACAGACTTAAAGTGAAAGGATGGGAAAACTATTCTACAGGCTAATGGACCACAAAAAAGGGCAGGAACAGCCATTCTTCTCTCTGACACAATAGACTTTAAATGAAATAAAGTCATAAAAGATAGGCAAGGCCATTACATAATGACTAGAGGATCAATCAGCCAAGAAGATTTAACAATTATTAACATCTATGCACCCAATGAGGGACCATCTAACTCCATCAAACACCTACTAAAAAGATTTTCTTCTTAAGCTGTGTGATCTGCATCTCATTTGAAACTTCCAAGCAGCATCTAAAGCCCATTGACATAGAGTTGGACTTGCTGAGGGTTAGTCAACCCAGGTAATAGCTTCAATTATTTCAGCTGCATGTAACTCCTACTGCTTTCCCTAAGTATATGAGCAGGGTTTGGTATTCTTCTAATATTTTTATTTACTTATTTATTTTAAAAATATTTATGTATTCCTTTTTGTTGCCCTTGTTTTATTGTTGTACTTATTGTTGTTGTTATTGATGTGGTCGTTGTTAGGACAGAGAGAAATAGAGAGAGGAGGGGAAGATAGAGAGGGAGAGAAAGACAGACATCTGCAGACCTGCTTCACCACCTGTGAAGCGACTTCCCTGCAGGTGGGGAGCCGGGGGCTCGAACTGGGATCATTACACCGGTCCTTGCTCTTTGCCCCACCTGTGCTTAACCCACTGCACTACTGCCCAACTCCCAATATTTTTATTTATTATTGGATAGAGACAGAGGGAAGTTGAGAGGGAAGGGAGAGGTACAGAGGGAGACAGAGAGAGAGACACCGGCAGCTCTGCTTCACCACTCACGAAGCTTTGCTCCTGCATGTGGGGACCAGGGCCTTGAACCTGAGTCCTTGTGCACTATAGTGTGTGCACTTAACCAGGTGTGTCACTGCCTGGCCCTCTGTCTTTTTTTATCTGGAAAAAAAAAGTCAATTCACAGAGGTAAAGCCTAAGCAACAAAAAGATAACATTGCAGGTACAAGGTCTCAGGTTCAATCCTGGGTATGTGATGAATCTGGTTTCTACCTCTGTTTCTCTCTCTCTCTCTCTCTCTCTCTCTCTCTATCTCGTGTTTTGGCTTATGGTGATGCAAGGGATTGACTGAGTCAGGGATCTCAGAGCCTCGGGCTGGAAAGTCCTTTGCATAACTACTTTTCTATCTCCCCAGCCTCTGATGTTCAAAAGCAAACATCTAAAAAATAATAACAGGACGGACTACATTGTGCTTCTTTCTGTTACAGAAAGTTCCAGTTGCACTGAACACTCTTTGATGCCTTCAAACATCTGCTCTGTAGTGGTAGTAGTGGTTCAGGGGGAAAGGTGTATTTTTATGAGCTTGCCTACAGAGCAGCCTTACCCTGACTTTTGTTACTAATTTTATACATAACAATCTATACTACCATTAATGGGAGTACAAAATTACCTGCTTGCTGGTTTTTAAAGGAGTAATTTTTCTCATTTTACCCTTGAAAAAGCACTCGTTGTTTGCTTCACGGAAGCAGAGGAACTCGGAGAGGGACACGGTCGCTGCTGGTGTAGGGCCAGCGTTTCCTAACTTCTCATCACCAAGCCAGAACAAGCTTTCTCTGAGGGTTTTCACATTTTCAAATCAACAGGTGTTCTCAGAGATCAGTGAGAACTGATAAGAGACTACCAGGAGAATTAACATCAATCTTTAGTAGCCTAATTGTTCAGACTTTTAAATTGTCAATAGTTCTAATGATACGAATTCCCGATTTGACATACTGTAATTGACCAAGAAGAAAGTAGATAAGAAAACCCACAGATAAATCACTGTAAAGAGGAATTATCGATGTGGCCACTAGTTAAAAAATTTTTTTAGGGGGTGAGCAGTGGCACACCTGGTTGAGCGCACATGTTACAATGTGCAAGGACCTGGCTTCCAGCCCCTGATCCCCACCTGCAAGGGCAAAGCTTTGCAAGTGGTAAAGCAGCAGGGCTGCAGGTGTCTCTCTGTCTCTCTCCCTCTCCATCTTCCCCTACTCTCTCGATTTCTGGCTGTCTCTATCCAGTAAATAAAGATAATTAAGAAATTTTAAAAAATAAATATTTCTTAGTATTTACAAGAGTCTTGTGAAGAAGACCTTTTCATTAACATACTAGAAACCAAATCCAGTAAGATTAAGTTTTTTTTTTTTTACATACATACAGTTAATATAGGTGCTATTCCAAGGCAAAGCAAAGTTTAAAAAAATGTGTACTTACTGTTCGGGAGATTATAACCTTTTGTTTTATCTCAAGAGAGAAAAAACAGGCAGGGGCTGGGTGGTGGTGCACCTGGTTGAGTGCACATATTACAATGTACAGGGACCTGGGTTTGAGCCCCTGGTCCCCACCTGCAGGGGGAATCCTTGTGAAGCAGGGTTGCAGGTGTCTCTCTGTCTCTCTCCCCCTCTATCACCCCCTTCTGTCGATTTCTGGCTGTCTCTATCCAATAAATAAATAAAGATCAAAAAAGAGATAGGAAGAATGCCACAAAATTTTTGAGCAGATTACAATTGCTTTCTTGAATCTGAAGTTATTTTGCACTTTGTTTTTGTAAACATTTTATTGGGGAGATAACAATATTCAGTAGAGGTGTTGACTGTTGACACATGGATACAATTTATTTATTTTCTTTCTTTCCTTTTTTTTTTTTTTTTGTCCCCAGGGCTATTGTTGGGGCTCAGTGTCTGCACTACAAATCCACTGCCACTAAAGGTCATTTTCTCTCTTTTTGGTGCTCTTTTTATTTATCACTGCTGTTGTTATTATTATTGTTATTGCTGTCATTGTTGTTGGACAGGACAGAGACATCGAGAGAGGAGGGGAAGACAGAGAGAGGGACAGCAAGACAGACACCTGCAGACCTGTTTCACCGACTGTGAAGCGACCTCCCTGCAGGTGGGGAGCCGGGGCCTCGAACTGGGATCCTTATTCGGGTCCTTGGTTTTGTGCCATGTGCGTTTAACCCACTGGCCTGCCACCCAGGCCCACGTGGATACAATTTATCATCTCCCCATCACAGGTGTCTGAAAAACGCTTTGACCTCCAATTTAGGTCCTTTTCCATAACCATGGATCAGGACACCAACACCCTCTCCACTTAATCTCCTTCCCCAGAGTCCTTTGCTTTGGTTTAATACACTACGTCCTGAGTTTCCGTTTGTGTTTCTCTTCTGTCCTTTTGTTTAAGTTCCATCTATAAGTGGGGCTACCTGGTAATTGTCCTGCTCTTCTTGGCTTATTTTTCTTAACATGGTTCCCTCTCGTTCCAGATGAACTGTAGTCTGGTGTGTATACACCGCATGATGTTTTTAATCACTCATCTGCCTGTGGGCATCTCAGTTACTTCCAGGTTTGGGCTTTTACAAATTGTGCTGTTCTGAGCAAACAAATACATAGATCTTTTTGGACAGGTGTTATTACTTCCTTTGGATACATTCTCAGGAAAGAAATTGATGAGCCCTAGGGTAGGTTTATTTCTAGTGTTCCAAGAAACCTCTAGACTATTTTCCACAAGGGTGAGATGAGATTACATTCTCACTAACCGTGTGGAACGGTTCCTTACCCCTCCCGTTAGACCTGTGTCTGGTGTGTGGGGTACAAAGCTCTTCTCCCACTTCGTAGGGTGCCATGTAGAGTCTTTATCTTAGTGATAGCTCTTTCTCTTTACAGAAGCTCCTCAGACTGACCCTGTTCCACGTATTCATTTTTATTTACCTTGCTGTTAGACTCAGGTCTTAAAAGACATTTCAAAAGCAGTTGCTTTAACTTTATCACTGAGATTTGAGATGTTAATGGCTGGAAGAATCATACTCATTATTAAAACTTCATCTTTCTATTTTCTCCACATTACCATCCTGCTTTTGACTAAATTTCCCATCCAAATTCAAGAGATCCTCACTAGATTCTTATTAAGAGTTGCAGTTAGCCCAGGCGTGCAACAACAGATGAGTGAGTGGCTGAGTAAGCTGTGGTCTATATACGCAATGGAATACTACTCAGCTAGGAAAAATGGTGAATTCACCTTCTTCATTTCGTCTTAGATGGAGCTTGAAGGAATCATGTGAAGTGAGATCAGCCAGGAAGAGAAGGATGAAGATGGGGTGATCTTATTCATAGACAAAAGTTAAGAAACTGAACAGACGGGAAAACACAAAGCAGAACTTAGACTGGGTTTAGTGTATCGGACCGAAGTAAAGGACTTTGGTGGGAGGAGTGTTCAGGTCCTGGGGCCATCATGGCAGAAGAGGACCTAGGTGGGGGGTTTGAGTGTCATGTGGAAAACTGAGAAATGTTACACAACTACTGTATTTTACTGTTGACCGTAAACTATTAATCCCTCCAACAGACAAAAAAAAAAAAAGTGGCAGTTATCACAAGGATGGCAAAATTGTCACATTTACTTTTTTTGAAATTTTTTTTAATATGAAAAATTGCAAACACATGCTAAAGCATAGCAAATAGTAAGGGGATTTATCATATACATAGCACTCCCAATTTGCCAAAATTCTGTTAATATTTGATCTTTCCAAATTTTATCATTTTCAGTGTTTTTCAAAACATGTCCCATGTTGTACAACTTCACCCATGAACTAATCTCCCAATGAGGCTATGAGATTTTTCTAAGCTGGAAAACATAAGATTCAAATAAGGTAAGTAGATGAACCTACTCTGTGTAGTAGTGTGTGTGTGTGTGTGTGTGTGTGTGTGTGTGTGTGTGTGTGTATGTGTGTGTGTGTGTGTGTGTGTGTGTTTATGACTTTAAGCCTTCACTTTCCCTTGTACCATAAGAAATATTGTGCCTGAGTTAACAGTCTGCAAACATATCCCGTCCTGCCCTAAACTGCAATGTCCTTGGAACATTTCAGCTTCTTTGTAGCACTGCAGATAGTGAGGTCATTTCACAATCATTTCTTTTCTAAAAAGCACAGCTGATTCGGCCGGGATGGACAGCAATGTTCTCATTAGTGCACTTCCAAGTCTTTGCAGTATTTCGACTGGTCCTTTAGAGCAGATTGTGTCTAGTGACTACAATAGCCATTGAGTACCACGACCTCAGTCTGGGCCAGGACAGTTCTCCTTCATAGCCTTTCCGTAAATCTATTATTTCACTGAGCCTTTAAAGTTCAGATTGTCTCCAATCAAGCACAGGGGAGTAACTGATTTTTTCTCCTCCAATCATGTCTCAGTACAACTGCATTTCCAGTGGCAAAATTCCTTTAATTTTTGTACAGATCATAACAATTAATAAATTACTTTTTCTATCGTTTTGCTCGTTAGATTGATTTTACCTCTTCCTTCTAAATACGACTACTTATTATTTTGGACACTCTATGGAGCAAATTATATGATGAACAGAGACAAATATAAAATCTAATTTATAGGGTGGAGGAGACAGCATAAATGGTTACGCAAACAGACTCTCGCGCCTGAGCCTCTGAAGTCCCAGGTTCAATTCCCCCGCACCACCACAAGCCAGAGCAGAGCAGTGCTCTGGTGTGTGTGTGTGTGTGTGTCTGCATCTTTCTCAAAAAAAAATTAAAAAAATGAAAATCTAATTTAAAGACCTCTCTAAATAATCTTTCACACTACGCATACTTTTCCTTCACAGAAGGGGAAAACAGCGCAGCGGCATGTTTACTCTTGAGTATTAAATGTTTTCGTACTGACAACGTCTCTATTTCTAGTTCACTCCACTTTCATTGTGATGTCCCTGTGACCAAGCCCATGGCGGGCTCATGCAGACGATACGATACCCCCTTTCACTGTCTGCCCGAAAGCAGTGAAGACGGAAGGACCCTTCAAAGAGTGGGATGCCCCTGCCAACGGCCACACGAGTCACCTTGGTCAGTGCTGGGGAGAAATGTGGGGGGAGGAGGCTGCTCTTCCTGGTATGATGTGCGTCTCTCGTGGTTCTTCAGCTCACAGCTCCTCTGCCCTCCAGTCCTGACAACACTTACATTTCCCCAGCATCCAGAAACCACAACTGGCTTCCATGGTTCCTGGCCGTGCAGCGGCTGCTGGGGTTCAGTGCCGGCAGTTGTCCCTGGGAGTCTGAGGGCTGCATGTGAGATCACGTCCTTGTGAACAACTAACTACCTTAACAGTACTCAGAATTTTTAAAATAATGACTATCTGGTCCAGTAATCTCACTTCTGAGTATGTAATCAGAGGAATTAAAACCACAATGCCCAGGGCGAGGTGGTAGTGCAGCTGGTGGAGTGCATACTTGCAGTGCACAAGGACCTGGGTTCAAAATCCCTGGTCTCCTCTTCCTCAGTTTCTGTCTCTCTCCAATAATCGATTTTTTTAAAAAAATTAAAAACCCAGTGTGGGGGGGGTGTTCAGGTCCTGGTGCTTGATGGTGGAGGCAGACCTAGGCTGGGGTTGAGAGTTCTGTTAATAACTGAGAAATTTTACACATGCATCATGAATTGTATTTACTGTAGATCATTAATCCTCCCAATTAAAAGATTAAAAAAAAAAAAAGAAAGAAAGAAAGATTGGGACCAGGCGGTAGCACAGCGGGTTAAGCGCACGTGGCGTAAAGCACAAGGACCGGCATAAGGATCCCAGTTCAGGCCTCCGGCTCCCACCTGCAGGGGAGTCGCTTCACAGACGGTGAAGCAGGTCTTCAGGTGTCTGTCTTTCTCTCTCCCTCTCTGTCTTCCCCTCTTCTCTCCATTTCTCTCCGTCAAAAAAAAAAAAAAAAGGAAAAAAAAAAGATTTATCTTCAGGTTGCTAATGCCCAGTGTTCTTTCTGGAGTTCATCTGAAAGAATTTGAGCTTTCAATCCTGACTTTGAACATGGGCGAAAGTTAGTAACAATAGAAAACAAATTTCAGAAAGGCAGATTAGGCACAAAGTGAAGCAATGGGGGCCAGGCAGTGGCTCACCTGGTTGAGCACACACGTTATAATGCACAAGGACCAGGGTTCGAGCCCCCACTCCCCACTTGCATGGGGAAAGCTTTGTGAGTGGTGAAGCAGGGCTGTAGGGATCTGTCTCTCTCCCTATCTCCCCCTTTCCTCTTGATTTCTGAATGTCTCTATCCAATAAATAAAGATAATAAAAAATTGAAGAAATAAAACAGTGAAGCAATGCCCGCCACTCCTCCGCCTGATGTTAGAGTAGTGCGACAGACTTGCCGTGGAGCCTACAAGGGTTTTCACAGCAGCAGATCCAGTCACTGTGAGGTTTCCACAGGGACGTCTTTCCAAGTGGCCACCGCTGCCATCTTTTCTATTTTGAGAATGACTCATTTCCTGATAAAATGGACCGTGCACAAAAAGCTTCATGAACAGGGAGAATAGAACTTGTCCCATCAGGCTTGAGGGCTTGGGACTCTGTTTTTATAGCTTATTAGACAACAACATCAATCGAGTTCTATTCAGGGACGTTGGTTTCTATCTCATTAACTACTTTGGCAAAATCCAATATGGCCATGAAAGGCGAATTGAATTAAATAACTGATGGACGTTGCTTCCTTACTTTCACAGCATCCGCACTCAACGGGGGTCCTGCTGTCTCCCTGGAAGGTTTTAGTGAGGATGGTGTGAGCCAGTCAGCATATTCTGTGTGTTTTGTAACAAGATTTTAAACACATGGAGGTGATTCCGACAGGTCTCTACTGATGGCCGTCTCCAGGTTGTTTGTTTCTCCCCACCTCTTCCTTGATGTTCTCTCCTAATTATTTAACAAAGTGAAACTCTCCAGCTTGTCCTATTTCCTCAGGTTTCAACTAGTAAATTAACTGACTATAAACAGATTCAATGGCTAGTCGTGGGTTTGTTAGACTAACACAGGAGATGCTAAAACACATATAGACATCACTTTCCCAAAAGTGAGGCCACCATGCATCTGTTTTGAAATATCTGGCGAATAATCAGATCATTCTTAAAATCCTGCTCACAGTTAATGCCCATAAGGGTTGGGAGAATCTGTGGATAAGATTTTTGGGAAGCTTTTATAAGATTGATGGAGTTATTGGTCACTCCAACCTTGAAAAGACAAAAAAAGGTGAGATTCCACATCTTATCTTCAAGTCAAGAGAGAGGGTCTTCAGATGGGATAGCCAAGTTTATATGCGAGGTTCTGGGCCACTGTCTGGTATCTTCTTCAAAAAATGAAAAAGTAAGGAGTGGAATGCCTAGGAATTAGGCAGAGATAGAAGAAATAGTTTGTCTAAGTATTCGATGTGGGTTGTCTGAGGTGGTTACTAGTGGACCATGCAGAGTGATTTTTCACCAAAGGCTGATAGTGACCGTGACACCCCAGGACATTTAACCTCTACAACCAAGTGTCTTTTGTGCTCATGGCTTGAGAAGGGGAAAGAAATTCTCTTATGTGTCTGTTACTTGGATTGGTAACAGTGTCACTCACATGAAACTTGCTGCACAGTCCTTTTGGTCTTTGTTTTTATTATTTGAGACACAGAGGGAGGGAGAGAAAAAGGGAGGGAAGGAGGGAGAGGAGGAAGAAACGGAGACCACAACACTAGAGGTTCCTTTGATGTGGTAGGGCCCGGGCTCAAGTACATCATTTTGCCCTTGCAGGCTTAAGATAGTTTTACAGCTGCGTGTGTCACGCAGACATTCATTCCGATCACATTGCATAGTGCAGTATGTATGCTTAAACACACTTTGATGTTCAGCATGATTTTAGCTAGAAAGGTGGTGGAGGGATTAAAGAAGAGGCCGGGAACAACTGAGAAGCCTCTCCTGAGCTAATAGTACGGCATGGTATTTACAAAAGATCTGTCAAGACTTAAAACTAGATCATTAACTCCACCTTAAATAATTATGACGGTGGGGGTAGACAGCATAATGGTTATGCAAAATACTCTCATGCCTGAGGCTCCAAAGTCCCAGGTTCAATCCCCAACACCACCATAAGCCAGAGCTGGGAAGAAAGTAGGTGAGGGGCCGGGTGGTGGCGCACCTGGCTGAGCTCACGTGGTACAAAGCACAAGGACCTGGGTTTGAGCCCCTGGTCCCCACCTGCAGGGGGAAAGCTTTGTGAGTGGTGAAGCAGGGCTGCAGGTGTCTCTCTGTCTCTCTCCATCTCTATCACCCTTTCCCTCCAGATTTCTGGCTGTTTCTATTAAATAATATTCAAAAAATTAAAAAATACATATAGTGATAAGACGGTATATTATCCCCATTGTGAAGAATCTGCGGGGGTTGGGCGGTGGCGCAGTGGGTTAAGCGCATGTGGCACAAAGCACACCGGCATAAGGATCCTGGTTCGAGCCCCCGGTTCCCCCCTGCGGGGAAGTCACTTCACAGGCGGTGAATCAGGTCTGCAAGTGTCTGTCTTTCTCTCCCCCTCTGTCTTCCCCTCCTCTCTCCATTTCTCTCTGTCCTATTCAACAAAAACAACATCAACAGTGGCAATAATAATAACCACAACGAGGCTACAACAACAAGGGCAACAAAAAGGGGGAAAAAATGGCCTCCAGGAGCAGTGGATTCATGGTGCAGGCACCGAGCCCAGCAATAACCCAGGAGGAAAAAAGAAAAAAAAAAAAAAAACACAAAAAGAATCTGAACTTATGCTTTAAAAACTGCAGATGGGTCCTGAAATTGGGGCAGCTTGGAATGTTCCTACTCATGACCACAGAATATGAGCTCAGGTCTACAGGGATGCAGAGGTCACATAGGCTGGGTCCCAGACCACATCAAATCTTACAGTCAACAATATTTATACACTTCCCATATTTGGGAGCTACTCTCTTCCCTGATTCAGCTTTCTGGTCCTTTTTCCAGCCATGATATTATTTCCCCAGACAAAAAGTTGGATCTACCTGCATATCAGATGTCAGGCTCAGGAAAAAAAGAAAGGGAGAAAAAAAAAAAAACCTAGTATAGTCATCTTCTTCTTCTAGCGTTTGCCCTTCTTCCGTAGCCAGTCAACAGCATCAGGTTGAAAGCTGTCAGGAGCTGCTTGTTGCTGGCTTTGAAAGTGACTGGGATCCATGTGGATTCAGTCGGCTAGGAAGGATCGTCAGTTTCCCCAATGAATGGGTACTCACGGGATGCACCACGAGAAGGTCGATCCAATGCCAGTATAGTCATGGGCTCTTTGGAATATAACTAAAATATGCCTACTAACTATCTCAAAAATGGAGACCCTCAAATCTTCATCTGCACTAATCCAGCCTTTAGGTTCATGATTAGTCAACAATTGTTTGGCTCTATATGTTAACTCTTTTTTCAGCCACAAAGATCCAGATGCTACCATAATGCCAATCAACTTCCCTGGACAGACGATCCCACAATGTGTCCTGGAGCCCCACTCCCCCCAGAGCCCTGCCCCACTAGGGAAAGAGAGAGACAGACTGGGAGTATGGATCCACCTGTCAACGCCCATGTTCAGCAGGGAAGCAACTATAGAAGCCAGACCTTCCACCTTCTGCACCTCCATAATGATCCTGGGTCCACACTCCCAGAGGGATAAAGAAAAGAAAAGCTGTCAGGGGAGGGGATGGGATACGGAGTTCTGGTGGTAGGAACTGTGTGGAGTTATACCTCTCTTATCCTATGTTTTCTGTCAGTGTTTCCTTTCTATAAATAAAATTTAAAAAACTGCAGACCCACATCCCATGTAGAGTTTAGTGTAAAGAATGTTTATTTTTAGTGCTTACTATTTTATTTACTGTATATTGATTTATTATGAATATGTTCTCATCACATACCAGCCTGATTAAATCCCTGCCTCTATATCATTAGCATAGTTTCCAGAGTCGTGATGAGTATAGGAAAGAAATCAGAAAAAGAAACAACCTTTCAACCCACGGGCCACACCAATATGCCACCTCGTATGTGTCTTCTGTGCTGAGGGGCAGGCTTGTTCCTCCTCTGCAGGGAGGAAGCTTTATAAGTGGTGGAACAGTACTGCAGATATTTCTCCTCTCTCTCTCTCTCTCTCTCTCACTTCCTCTTTTTTAGTCTCTCACCTCTATCAAGAAGAAAAAAACAGTCATTGAGAATGGTGGAATTGTGCAGGCAACAAACTCCAGCTACAACCTTGGGGTAAAAAAAAAGGTAAGAAGACAATAAATAACACAACGGTTTTGATCATACGTGGAATACAGAGAATTGAATGAAACACATTAACTTGCCAAAAAAAAAAGTAGTTTCTAAAAAACATTTCTGAGAATTTTTGAGACGTGTGGTAAATGTTGGGGGAAGGGAGACTCATAGCACTTTGGTAGGTGGGGTGTGGAGCTACACTCTGTAATATTATTATCTGTTGAGCCGTTATTAACTCGCCAAGAAAAGTGTTTAAGGTACAGGAACACACCAAGACTGGGTGATCATTTTCCCAGATAAATGACTGTCTCAGCCAGTAAACAAATTGTAAAATTCATTTAGGTCAAAATTTCTTTTGTTCTTTCAGGAAGGACAGATAACTTCTTTCCTTTGGTAATACAAGGAAGACAGCAGGGGTGTGACTTTAGTTATTTCCTGCTGATTATGTCACTAACGTCTGCTGCTAGTCATCATTTCCAGGTGTGCCCACACAGGTACGAAGTGAGAAAAAGGGAAATACCAGCTCGTATCAATTAAGAATATTTATTGCATTTCTTAACATCTACTGCATTTTTAAATCAAGAATATAAATCATTTACTTGGGCTTTGCCACTCAAGCTTGGGAACATTCTTTGAATCACATTATCTTAAGGTGGCAGAGTGGAATGGTAAGAAAGGAAGTTTGCAAATACGGCAGTCACCAATAATACATATATGTTTTTTAACATCGTCACTCTAACATAGTTATATATTATTCCCCTGACCTCACACATTTAAAGGTTCTTTTTTGTCATCGGTACTGGGAGAGCATGCTTTCCAATATGCAAGAAGTCAGAAATACTCTTATACATGGAGTCGCTGTTGAAAAAGCCAGAACAAACAGAACAGCTTCCTTTTCCCTCTTTCCTCTGTATCTGTACATGACAAAACTGCAGTTGAATCTGAAGAGAAAGTAAGTTTCAGTGACAACCCTGCCCTTGACACACCTCCATTCGACAGGTGATCCCAGACTTGGCGAAGGTTCAGTCTGGGATTCTTCTACTTTATAGTGATGTGAAGACAGCTCACACTCGGTGGGAACTCTCCGTAGATTTCTGATTTCTCCTCTTCCCCCAGGCTAGCGGTGTGTGGTACAAGTCTCTCTCTCTGAGGCAGTGAGCCACGGCCCATGGTCGGCCCCATGAACACAGGGGAAATAGTCACCCTGCTTTCCACGTTCGGTATTGTAGTCAATAAATGGCGCAGGCTAGCCAAGGCCTTGCTATAAAATGGGCTTTGCACTAAGACTGTTGTCTGACTGAAGACTAACATGAATGTTCCCAATACGTTTCAGGTGAGCTTGAATAAACTCTGAGGCACGGTAGGTTCAGTGTCCTAAGTACACTGATGCATTTGTGACTTAAAAGACATTTTTATAACGATGACAGCACGCTAGGCTAATCCATGTACCGAGGAAGACCTGAGAACGGTACGGGGGGGGGGGGGGGCAGTGTGCTGTTCTGCACTGTGCCTGCCTCTGCTCTGAGGACAGTTTCAGGGTGCCCAGGTAAGGGGTCTTCTGGCAACTCTGTGGCAGAGAGATGCCTCTGCATAAGTGTATTAGCAATGCTGACCCACCATGTTTACAGCCTAACAACAGACACCTGAGCCCTGCCCCGCAGATCCTAGACTAGACGCCATCATCGTTTCCCCAATGCTGGTCAAACTGAATTACAAAAAATATATATCTTTGTTAAAGAAAGCACCCTGGACAGAAGAATACTTCTACAGAACAAGGCACTCAAATTTTAGAAACATTCTGAGCAGACATTTAAAAAAAAAAGAATGTTTCACTACCACTGTGAATTAAGGATTCGTGACAAATCACTCCATAGCTACACTTGGCTTCAGCGGAGGTACTAAGCAAGTAGCCCAAGGAGACTCAGTAACAGAGAAAGGCTCGCAGGTGCACCTCTGGACACACACAAACTCTGCAGTGTCTTAGCACGTGAAAGCTGGTAAATCCTGTAGTCCACAGCTCTCTCCCAGAGCACAGATGATGGGTGGCTCAGTTGGCTGACAAAGGCACCTTTTGGTGGGATATCAGCACCATTTTCCCCTACACGGTTTGTTAGATCAATTCTGTTCTCCTCTACAGAGGCTTTCTACTTGCCTTCTTGGGCATCTTTTAACTTACCAAAAGTGTAGGAGGAGGAAGAGGTTGAGCACTTGAAAAACAAGATGTCATCATCAAGTCAAGGTTCTGAAGGCCAAATCAGAGGAGGATGTAGGGAAAACAGAACTCCTCAGACAGCATAGCTCACTTGGGAAAGTGTCCACCTCGCCATAACTGACCCACCTGAGGACCGCAGGACACGCATAAGGGATACTTAGGCACAGGAGGAGGGGTTGTTGCTGTCCTCTCTCTCTCTCTGATTCTTTCTTTTCCCCTCCCTCTTTCTTAACATTGAAAAATATCAAACAAAGTGATGAAACTGCGAGTGCCCTAGGCCCCAGGGAACAACCCATCCTCAAAGACAGTATTTCTCCCACGCAGACCCTACATACTTGTTGTTATCTAGCAAACAGCTCGCTTGGTAGAGTGACCATCCTCCCTCATTCATTTGTCATGACTCAGCCTTGAGAACGCGCACATCAGTGGTTGCATTGGATCGACCTTCTCGTGGTGCATCCCGTGAGTACCCAGTCATTGGGGAAACTGACGATCCTTCCTAGCCGACTGAATCCACATGGATCCCAGTCACTTTCAAAGCCAGCAACAAGCAGCTCCTGCCAGCTTTGCTGTTGACTGGCTATGGAAGAAGGGCAAACGCTAGAAGAAGAAATGAAACACTTTGAGGGTTCATCTCAGTACAAACTGCACGGGTTGTCCACGCCACACAAGGTACATAGAAATACAACAGAAGCACCAATGGTAAAGACAGCCTTCTCAGCATTTATGAAGCACATCAAAATATTACTTTTGTTTGCTTTTTTATGAACATGTCACAGCACCCTTGATAAAGCAAAGCTTACACAGGCCTACATAATGCGGAAAATGCTAGATGAGAACTAGTTCAGAACTGCTTATTCAACACACAAGCACAAAATGACAATTACTGATGCCCTTCTAATGAAATGATCGAAATTTTGAAAAATGATCAGGAACAGGTGTTTATTCCACATTTCAATTTGTGATCTGCTGCATTGGCATGAGTTTTGGTGAGACCTGGTAAAAGAAGAGAGAAGAAAAACAGATTATAAAAGACTGCATGGCACTGGCATTTCTCCATTAAATCCTCGGACTTTAATGACGTGGCCAGCACACAGCCCAGCCACGATCATCGCCTAGGGTTTCCTCCTCCTTTTCCATTTTGAACCAATCCCCCCATCTCTCTCAGTTTCTGGCTGTCTCTATGCAATAAATAATAAAAATTTTACAAAGAGTGTCATATTCAAGAAGACAGCAACCTTAGAATCTCCACAACTGCTCCAGTCAATTCACCACTTTGTTTCCATACTCCCTGAGTTAACCGGGGGCATATTTATGAAGAAATGTGTGATCAATGACTCATTTCTTTGTCTTTTTTAAAAATAACTTTTTTATTATCTTTATTTATTTATTGGATAGAGACAGCCAGAAATCAAGAGGGAAGGGGGTGATAGAGAGGAAGAGAGACAGAGAGACACCTGCAGCCCTACACCAACATTCACAAAGCTTTCCCCCTGCAAGTGGGGACTGGGAGCTCGAACCCCGGTCCTTGTGCACTGTAATGTGTGCGCTCAGCCAGGTGCGCCAGCACCCAGCACTGATGACTCATTTCTGTAAGAACAATGGAAATGAGGTAAATGCAGTGCGAAGATTCCAAGCTAATACAAGATGAAGGTGGTGAAGGATAGAAAATGTCTGTGCACAGATCATTAATGGGGGATGAAGAAGGAAAGAGAAAGAGAGACGCCTGCAGACCTGCTTCCCTACTCGTGAAGTGTCTCCCATGCAGGTGGGGAGCTGGAGGCTTGAACCCAGGCCCTTGTGCCTAGTGGTGCGAGCACTCTAGCCATTATACTACCACCCAGCCCCTCATTTGTCTGTTTATTAATTAAAAAAAAAAAACAACCCACAAGTCTTTGTTCTGGGTAAAAATGCAAACTTGACCTACACAATCTCCTCTCAATTTCTCTCTGTCCTATCAAATAAAAGAGAGCGAAAGAGACAGAGAGAGGGGAAAATGGCCTCTGGCAGCACGCGGGATGTGTAGTGCCAGCAGCATGCTCTGGCGATAGCCCTGGTGAGTTAGTTTAGCTCGGTCTTCAAAGAACCAACAGAAAGGCTTCTAACTGGAGGAAAATCAAGGCTGAAAATAAAAGAAGCATGTCACTGTTTAATTGTTCTGACATTAAAATATTTTCATTCCTTTATAAGGAGTTTTCATTTAGTGTCCTCTTCTATATTTCTACCAAAAATAAACATGATAAGAATAAAAAATAGGGAGTCGGCGGTAGCTCAGCGGGTTAAGCGCACGTGGTGCAAAGCAGAAGGGCTGGCAAAAGGATCCCAGTTCGAGCCCCCGGTTCCCCACCTGCAGGGGAGTCGCTTCACAGGCGGTGAAGCAGGTCTGCAGGTGTCTGTCTTCCTCTCCCCCCTCTGTTCTCCCCTCCTCTCTCCATTTCTCTCTGTCCTATCCAACAACAACATCAATAACAACAATAATAACCACAACAATAAAACAACAAGGGCAATAAAAGGGAATAAATAAATAAATATTCAGAAAATTTTAAAAAAGAATAAAAAATATTCAGTTTGGCCTGGTAGAAAGTGGAGAATAAAGTAGAGCTCAGTCAGGTCTGTCAGGCCCAAGAGCATATAGATAATAAAAGACTAAACAGAACACAGACAACAGAGAGAAGCCATTGCCGGTAGCTGGACAGGTCTTCAACTGCACTCAAAAGAACAAAAGACACAGGGGCTCTGAGTATTTAGAAAGTGTGTCCTATAAACAATCCACTTTCCTTTGTTTTTTAAACAATTGAGCATCCATGGAAACAAGTTAATGAAATAAAACTTTTCTCTGAAAATAGATATTTTCCAACGGAGGTTTTATAGAGCTTCCTTGAAAAGGAAACTGGACACCTTAGCTTGTAAGTCGTTTATTCTTTTTCTTGTCACATCAGCTCTGTTTTGAGTTCCAAATGGCATTTATACCCTCAACGAGGAAAATTGACTTTCATCAGAAAAGCAGAAGATGGAGCTCTGTCTATGCCCCCTGACTCGACCTATCCGTGTTTGCAGTGAAAAGCATTTACCAAGCCGCCATCTTTCACCCCCCCTCCCCCAGTTTCATCAGCTCTGTATGTCCAAGTGAGCAGAAGAGAAGATTATCGTGCCAAGGTGATCCACAGGCTCAGCACAAGACTGTCTGATGTAAGTGAGGAAGAGAAGCCAGTACTTTGTCTCCTCAGACCACTGAAAGCCCTTGAGCATCCTGCTCAGCTCTGCATAGTGCTGGTTCATAACAGGCGCTGAAAGACGCAGCTTAGCAGGAGCTCTACCGGTTTTCTTTATTTACTCATATGTAACAGCCTCACACGGGGCATGCACCGAGTGCTTAGTAAACAGCCACGAGTGACCAGTTTATGCTGTCATACATGGCTCAAACATGGGTTTAGGTAGGTTTTACTTGCCTGTGATACATGCCTGCAATTTATAAATATCATAGCGCCGTGTCAATAGAACATAGAAAAAGGAAAATACACAAAGCAAAACAAAGCAATATCCTGCTCCCAGAACAAGAGGACACAAGGAGGTGGAAGCCTGGGTGACTCCACTCACACGACTACATCGTTGTGCGCAGGGCGACCTGCTGGAGAGACACACATCCGCCTACAGAGAAGGCCATGGAGGGGAGCTGGAGCAGACACGGCAGGCATGGCCACGCTGCACGGTGCCGGCCAGCTGCCCTGGTTGCTCACAGAGCAGGCGCTGCACAGGAAGGACACGCAGACCACAGGCCCCCAGGCCCTGGCCTCAGAAAACCCCCCGAGGGGGGTACGCATGTGACGGGCCGGCACAGACTCAGCGCTGGGCAAGTAACCGTGACAGTGTGCTCTGCACGCCATGAACCGTGGCTGGGGTCAGGGTAGCCAAGGTCAAGTCTGGGCTCTGGGCACCCCACGCGTGTTGCACTGACTCCAAGAGCTGACGTGGACCTTCAGGTGTCACTGCCCCCGCTCCCCTCCCCGCACCACATACATAACACACTCACTCAGAGGGAGTTATGAGAATTCAAGCAGCTCTGGCGGCCGGGCAGTGGTGCACCTACTTAAGTGCACAAATCACCAAGTCCAAGGACCTGGGTTGGAGACTCTGCTTCCCACCTGCAGGGGGAATCCTTCACGAGTAGTGAAGCAGGTCTACAGGTGTCTGTCTTTTTCTCTTCCTCTCTCTCTCCCCATCCCTCTCAATTTCTCTCTGATCTGTCACATTAAAAAAAAAAATAGAATGGAAAAAATGTCCACCAGGAGCAGTGGATTCATAGTGCAGGCACTGAGCCCCAACAATAACTCTGGTGACAAAAAAAAAAAAAAAAGAATTAAACCAGCTCCGCAAGAAATAGTAAAGGGGCTTTTGCACAGGATGAAAGGATAGAATGACTTCATCCATATGAAAGTGCCAGTCCCTGTTCAGGGCGCCATTTGCCAGGCTAGCTTCAAGGGCAGGAGACAGAGGACCAGGGACTCATGGCTGAGCTGGGAAGCAGTATCTCGCTTATTAATCAGATACATCGCCTTTTATGCATCTCTTCACCGGAAGTGACAAGCGAAAGGAAATGACTAGGAGAGGGGGCGGAGCAAAAAAGAGTGGGACCGGAACCTAGAAAGCTTCCATCTAACCAGTGGGGATTAAACCAGTACCCTGCAGGCAGGGCGGGATGCAGGTAAAACAGTGATTATGTGAATAGACCACAGCCTCAAGCAATGTAACAGAAGGGGTCTTAGAAGCAGAATTTAGAAGCAGACCAACATGAAAGTAAATATGAAAAAAATTTCATCCATATGAAGTAAAGCAGGGAACAAAACAAAGAAAATGTCAAGTCAAACAAAGACCAACCTGTGGCCCAGACTGAAGAAACGAGGCTCCCAAAGCGGGCTGGGAGTCGGGGATTAGTTGCAAGGAGAGAGGGTACCCCATGGACTTGGAGGAAGGGCCCTGGAAGGTGTGGCGGAGGAATATGTTTTAAAGAGGTCTGAGATCAGATTTCTAAACCATTTGGAGTCTTGGAACAAAGGTAACCATAAAAACAAACAAAGCCCTTCCCCACTAGGGAAAGAGAGAGAGAGGCTGGGAGTATGGATCCACCTGCCAACACCCATGTTCAGCGGGGAAGCAATTACAGAAGCCAGACCTTCAATCTTCTGCATCCCACAGTGACCCTGGGTCCATGCTCCCAGAGGGATAAAGAATAGGAAAGCTGTCAGGGGAGGGGATGGGATACAGAGTTCTGGTGGTGGGAAGTGTGTGGAGTTGTACCCCTCTTATCCTATGGTTTAGTCAATGTTTCTTTTTTATTAATAAATGGAGAGAGGAGGAGAAGACAGAAAGGGGGAGAGAAAGATAGACACCTGCAGACCTGCTTCACCGCCTGTGAAGCGACTCCCCTGCAGGTGGGGAGCCAGGGGCTTGCACTAAGTCTTTTTTGTTGTTGTTGTTGTTGTTGGATTGAAACAGAGAGAAATTGAGAGGGGAGGGGAAGATAGGAATTAAGGGAAGAAAGGAGAAAGGGAGAAAGGGAAGGAGAGAGGGAGAGGGAGCACTGCAGCCTGGTTCACCACTTGTGAAGCTTTCCCCCTGCACGTGAGGACCAGGGGCTTGAACCCGAGTCCTTGTGCCCTGCAATGTGTGCATTCAATCAGGTGCACCACCACCCAGAGCTGCACTGTTTTTTCTTTTTAAATTTTTTTTATATTTATTTTATTTATTTATTCCCTTTTGTTGCCCTTGTTGTTTTATTGTTGTAGTTACTATTGATGTCATCATTGTTGGATAGGACAGAGAGAAATGGAGAGAGGAGGGGAAGACAGAGAGGAGGAGAGAAAGACAGACACCTGCTGACCTGCTTCACCGCCTGTGAAGCGACTCCCCTGCAGGTGGGGAGCCGGGGCTCGAACCAGGAACCTTACGCCGGTCCTTGTGCTTTGCGCCACCTGCGCTTAGCCCGCTGCACTACAGCCCGACTCCCCGCACTGTTTTTCCTACACTTGTTGGAAACATCTATTTAAATCTGATGGCAGCAAGAGAACAATCTTCTAATATTCTTTAGGGATGAAATAATCACACATAGAAGTTAGTCAAAAGAGATGAGAAATAAAGTATCATTTTTCTAGCCGTGGTTCACATTTTTAAGTCAGTCGAGTTGAGTCATGGCTACCGCAGAACCAAAGAGCAGGGGAATGATTGCAAGGGATTTGACAGAAAGCAACTCACAAGGCCCAGTAGCTCAGCCCACTCCCCCCAGCAACTCCGGGAGGTTCCTCCCCCTCCTGCTTCTGAATCCTGAACCAAACCCAGGCCTTGAGTCACAGCCTGGCTCCTGCTCCCACCTACAGTCCTTTGGGGGCACCCTCCCTTCCATTCCTGTTCTTTGGAAAGGTCAGCTCCCAAAAGGACGCCGAACTATAGTGGCTCATGTCCTGTAAACACCTATTAATCGATCCTCCGGTCACGGACAGATGGCAAAGTCTGTTCGCAGAAACACTTACGATGAAGTCACAGCCAGTGCTCTTTTTGATGTCATCCACTGTCAGGCCTTCCCAGAGTTCAACCAGAATCAGCCCTTCCTTTTTGTCCACGTCAAACACAGCCTGTTGGGAGTCAAGAAAAATGACAATGACAATTTCTATCACCGTAATTATTTTATCACATAGTACAGAAATAACCCCTCAGAGGTTCTGAAAGGAGAGATGAAAGTCAGGACAAAAGATTCTGAAATGTAATATGAAAAAGTGTCAAGCCTTGAGTCTTCCACATGGATAGCAGTAAATGCCCACTCCCTAGCCAGCTATTAGGGAGGGGCACCGCTCATGCCAGGAGGCAGCTGTGTTGGTTACTAACTGCCTACTGCAGCCAGATTATTTTTTTTCTTCCTTTTTAACAACTTTTGTTAAGTCTAACAGTTTTAGTGGGAATTGTCAGTTAGGTTATTCATAGTGATTTGAAAGAAGAAAAGAGGAAAGCAAAGGAAGAAAAGGTTATCTGGAATCTGCAAGCACAGGGATGACAGGGTGCCCTTGTCTCTGGGAAGATGGTCTATTGGTTGGAGACTCTTAGCTGTAAGAAGCACTGCTGTCTAGTCAACAATTTGTTTGGCTTTATATGTTCACTCTTTTTTCAGCCACCAGGTTCAAGATGCCAGCAGGATGCTGACCAGACTTCCCTGGGCAGACGACCCCACCAATGTGTCCTGGAGCTCTGCTTCCCCAGAGCCCTGCCCCACTAGGGAAAGAGAGAGGCAGGCTGGGAGTGTGGATCCACCTGTCAGCACTCATGTTCAGCAGGGAAGCCATTACAGAAGCCAGACCTTCCACCTTCTGCATCCCACAGTGACCCTGGGTCCATGCTCCCAGAGGGATAAAGAATAGGAAAGCAGGGGGGGTCGGGCGGTGGCGCAGTGGGTTAAGCGCATGTGGCGCAAAGCGCAGGAACCGGCGTAAGGATCCCGGTTCGAGCCCCCGGCTCCCCACCTGCAGGGGAGTCGCTTCACAGGCGGTGAAGCAGGTCTGCAGGTGTCTTATCTTTCTCTCCCCCTTCTCTGTCTTCCCCTCCTCTCTCCATTTCTCTCTGTCCTATCCAACAACGAATTGCGTCAACAAGGGCAATAATAATAACCACAATGAAGCTACAAGGGCAACAAAAGGGGGAAAAAAATGGCCTCCAGGAGCGGTGGATTCATGGTGCAGGCACCGAGCCCACCAATAACCCTGGAGGAGGAAAAAAAAAAATAATAATAATAATAATAATAATAAAAAAGAATAGGAAAGCTATCAGGGGAGGGGATGGGATACAGAGTTCTGGTGGTGGGAACTGTGTGGAGTTGTACCCCTCTTATCCTACATTTTTTGTCAGTGTTTCCTTTTTATAAATAAAAATTTAAAAAGGAGAAGCAGCACTACTGTGCTGTCACTGAAAACCACTGGGTCTACCATGTGCCCTCCAGCCAGACGTCTGGTCACTGCTGCTGCTGTTCTGACTTGATAGAGTTTTCTCTTTCCTAGGTTTGAGTGCTGTTCCCTAGATATCTTTTCTCTCCTGGATGAATCTTAAACTCCCTGCTTATATTGCAAGCTTGGAGTCCTTATTTTCAATTGCATCAGAAGTCAAACCCTACACTGACATTTTTAAAGCCAGCCCTGGTGGGAGGCAGATGTCCATGGACAACAGTGTGTGAGAGACGCTGCCTTGCAGGGGGCTAGAATTCCTGCTCTGCCACACGGCAGCCACTCACTGCCCTTCCCACCTGTAGGTGGGTCTTGTCCACCTCCTAAGACGGGTGAACAGAACAGGACAAACAGAACAAGAGGCGAGCTCTGGGCAGCCAGCACCCTTCCCGGGACACAGCAGGGACAGGTCTCCATAACGGTTTAACTTAGTAAGTCACTTGTAAGTGAATCCAAATCCCAAGCATGTCACGACTACTGTCTCCAGCTGAGTGACTCTTTTCCTCAGAAGCAAATTATCAAGAGGACTTGTGATGCTCATTATTTTCCATTTGGTGAAATCATAGATAACCTGGTTGATTTTACTGGCAAAATTAAAATTTTGGAGGAAATATTTCATTTTATTGGTACATTTTAAATGTACTTATTTTTTTAATATTTAATGAGAGAGAGAGCCCAGAGCCATGCTCAAGCATATTTGGTGCTGGTGCTGGGGCTTCAGACCTGCAATTCCTGTGGTCTACTCATGGAATCATTCCCAACTCATGTGTTTGCGTATTTTCATATTCCAAGAAAATATGTTTTAGTAGAAATATGTGTCCTGAGGGGGAAAAGCCAGTCAACTAGGGACATCTTAGGTTGCACTGATTATTCAATTTCAAAGTGACAATTTAAAAAATATTTTGTAAATGGATCATTGTTCTTTGCAGAAGATAAGTTTGGTATACTACTCAGACTGGCTTCTTTTTCTACTGCATTATGAATAGCTGTAAGTTTGTAAAGCTGGGACAGATAAACGAGCATTAGGTGTCATCATAAAGACTCGAAGGTGGTCGAGGAAATATGCCGAGGACGGCTTCCACGTGTGAGGCCTCAGTGGCTGTAGATTCAATCCCTGGTACTACCCCAGACTAGAGCTGAGCAGGGCCCTGGTGTCTCGCTCCTCTCCTCCTACCTCTCTGTCTCCACCCTCAGGTGGAGTCTAGGGGCCTGAGCCTGCGTCCTGTCCTTGCACATTCTAATGCAGAAGCCTTTCTTACGCATTCCCCAAGTCAGCATTTGGCCCATATATCTGTCATGGTTTTCCAGCTGCCAGAATAGCTGAGTATTCTGCTGACTACCCCTGAAGGCAGAGACTGCCCATTCCTTCCATTCCTTTCGGTAAGCCGCTGGAGGGAATAGTCTGGCTCAGACTAATAGAAGGTGTCTTGTTCGCAGATGCTGGTTAAACGAGTGAGTGGATGTGTTAATAATGCTACATGTGGTGGAGGGAATGAATAGAAAATACTTTTCTTTAATGTCCTCATACTTAAATGATAATATAAGGTGTAGCATAAAATAAATGTAGGTCTTTGTGGTCTGGGAGGTGGCGCAGTGGCTAAAGCATTGGATTCTCAAGTATGAGGTTCTGAGTTCAATCTCCGGCAGCACATGCACCAGAGTGATGTCTGATTCTTTCTCCCTCTCCTTCTATCTTTCTCATCAATAAATAAAAATTCTTTAAAAAAAAAACGTAGGTCTTTGATAACAGACCCCAACATGATTGGTGGATCATGCCAAGGAGAAGTTGAGAGTGGCAGAATGGCCAGAGACCTCTTCAAGACAAAGACAGAAGCTGCCTTACGTTTTAACAAAGAGTTGAGTGAGAGATATTGCAGACAGAAGCTTTGCATTCTCTTGGAATAAGAGCAGAGTCCACATGGAGTGAAGGAGTGGGGAGAAATTTGACTTAGGAGGCCAGGCTGTGGTGCACCTAGTTAAGTGTTCAAATTACAATGTGCAAGAACCCGGGTTCAAGCCTCTGGCCCCCACCTGCAGGGGGAAAGCTTCATGAGTGGTGGAGCAGGGCTGCAGATGTCTCTGTCTCTTTCTCTCTCTACCTCCCCCACTCCTCTCAATTTCTCTCTCTCTATCCAATAATAAATTCATAAAAATATTTTTTAGAAAAGAAATTTTACTTGAAAAATTAGCAAGTGTTGCCAGACTCACCCTATAGCTTTACGGCTTTACTGTATTAAAGAAAATAGGGCAATGGACAGCTGTATCTTTATCTTAAAATAATAGCTTCCTTCTAACAAGTCTTATCCAAAATACTGGGAGGGTTCAGAACAGGTAAAACTCAGAAAATCAATGCTAAGATGATATGTTGTGCTCTTGTATCTTCTTGATAATATATATTTCTTTTTAAAACTTTTAATCAATTTATTTATCGGTTATTGGATAGAGACAGAGAGAAATTGAGAAGGAAGAGGAGACAGACAGAGACCTGCAGCCTTGCTTAACCACTTGTGAAGGTTTCCCCCTGCAGGCAAGGGCTTGAACCTGAGCCCTTGGGTGCTGCAAGTATGAGCTTAGCCAAGTGCGCCACTGCCGGGTCCCTACTTTGCCCTTTTATCTGAATGTTCTCGGCCAGTTACACTTACAAATTCCCTCATAAACAGAGCCGGGGGAAGGCACCACTTAGGACAGAATGCTCCTTACAGTGTGGCTTCCATGAAGCACTGTGACCCCATCACCTTCACTCTAAGTGCTGTTTTTGGTGCTTCTTACCACACCTCAGAGAAGGCTGGTGAGCCGGGTCAGCGTCCCGACGCCGGAACGGCCCTCAGCAAAAACCACAGCAGCATTACCAGGAAAGTCAGCCTCCTGTTCTGCTGTGTGGTTTCATCAAACTCTCCATCCCCACCTCACTTCTAGCATCCCAGACTCAAAACTGGCTTAAAAGATGACTGTGGTGACTTCTCTGTGAGGTTCTCTGCTCTCATCTGAACAGCTTTCTTTTTTCTTTTATTTATTAAAAAGGAAACACTGATAAAACCATAGGGTAAGAGGGGTGCAACTCCACACACTCCCTACCACCAGATCTCCATGTCCCATCCCCTCCCCTGACAGCTTTCCCATTCTCTATCCCTCTGGGAGCATGGACCCAGGGTCACTATGAGATGCAGAAGGTGGAAGGTCTGGCTTCTGTCATTGCTTCCCCGCTGAACATGGGTGTTGGCAGGTGGATCTATATTCCCAGCCTGTCTCTCTCTTTCCCTAGTGGGAGAGGGCTCTGGGGATGTGGGGCTCCAGGACACACTGGTGGGGTTGTCTGTCCAGGGATGTCTGAACAGTTTTCAGCTCCACCACTGCCCAGCGTTTTCGACTTAAGGGAAAGATCTAGAGGAGAACTAAAGTGGCAGGTGTCCGCTGAGACCCATCTGGAAAAGGGGCTGAGAGCGTGTCAGGGTCGCAGAACAGACTCTACTACAGGGACTGAGCTAGCAACTGCATCTAAGTGATCAAGACCCAATTTGACTAATGTTCTTATAGTCAAGTCCCATAATATATGCCTGTGATTTAAGAAAGCAAAAAATAAATAAATAACAATAACAATAATAATAAAAACTATGAATGATAAGTACATTTAACAATATATATGTATATACTGTGCACATACATATACAATCCAAATGTCAGGTGTCGAGAGACAGCATAATGGTTATATAAAAGATTTTCCTGCCAAAACTCCAAAGTCCCAGGTTCAATCTCCAACAACACCATAAAGCCAGAGACGACCAGTGCTCGCTCTCTCTCTCTCTCTCTCTAACAAAATAAATAAAAATAAAGAAAATAAATATTTTTAAAAGAAAATGTAAAATTGGGGGAGTCGGGCTGTAGTGCAGCGGGTTAAGCGCAGGTGGCACAAAGCGCAAGGACCGGCATAAGGATCCCAGTTTGAACCCCGGCTCCCCACCTGCAGGGGAGTCGCTTCACAGGCGGTGAAGCAGGTCTGCAGGTGTCTGTCTTTCTCTCCCCCTCTGTCTTCCCCTCCTCTCTCCATTTCTCTCTGTCCTATCCAACAACAACAACAACAATAACTACAACAATAAAACAACAAGGGCAACAAAAGGGAATAAATAAATAAAATAAAAAAATAAAAATAAAAAAAAAAGAAAATGTAAAATTAAAAAAAAATTTAAAGAATCAAAGTTAAAGAAACCCAAACATACCGACTAACAAAACCTTTGAAAGCACCACTCTCAGCGTGGTGAGGGCAATGATTCTGCATCCCCAGAGGTATGCATTCAGAACATTAAATCAATGCCTCTTCCTGTCAGTCTGCCCACAGACTAAATGAACACCATCACTAACAATGCAGTGCCCCTTAAGGAGATAACAGAAGTATTTTTAAAATGTCTAGAAATCTATCTCTATATATATATATATAAAATCTTGTGGTAGCTATCAGGAGGCACGAAAAGAGAAAAGCACCTGACCTTTTCAGTAATGATGCGGTTGACACAACCCTTTCCCGTCAGTGGCAATGTACATTTTTCCAGGATCTTGTGTTTATTTCCCTGTTTTAAAGAAGAAACATCAAAAAGCATATTTAGAGCTCAATTCACAGTTAGAACAGAAGACAGAAAACAAAACAGAAACTACCAAACAACTATCTTTTCACGTGTAGATTCTACGGTCTTCTCTCCATTTTCTCTCTGGAAGCACTCTCTGCCCTTAAAGCACCTAGAGAAAAGCTAAGGGAGTGGCCACAGATAGGAATGATTAGGGTCGGAAGACTCCCTGCTACCAAAGTGGCTTCTCAGGCCTCAGTCTTTACAGCATGTTATGAAGAAAATCATTTCTCTTTCCAACTATGACCCCATCTCCCCAGACAATAACCTGGGTCCACCTGCATATTAGCTGTCAGGCACAGGAAAAGACTAGTAAAGTCACGGGCCCCTTGGAATAGACCTAAAATAGACCCACTAGCTTTTTCTAAAATGGAGACTTCAAATCTTCATCTGCAATATTCTTGCGTTTAGGTCCATGATTAGTCAACAATTTTCTCTGCTTTGTATCTTAACTATTTTTCAACTACCAGGTTCCAGATGCTACCATGATGCCAACCTGACTTCCCTGGGCAGAGGACCCCACCAATGTGTCCTGGAGCCCCACGTCCCCAGAGCCCTGCCCCCACTAGGGAAAGAGAGAGACAGGCTGGGAGTATGGATCCACCTGTCAACGCCCATGTTCAGTGGGGAAGCAATGACAGAAGCCAGACTTTCCACCTTCTGCATCTCACAATGACCCTGGGTCCATACTCCCAGAGGGATAAAAAATAGGAAAGCTGTCAGGAGAGGGGATGGGATACGGAGCTCTGAGGATGGGCACTGTGTGGTAATGTACCCCTCTTATCCTATGGTCTTATCAATGTTTCCACTTTATAAAAAAAAATAATAAAGAAAGAAAAAAAACATTTCTTGTACACTGCTCATTTTTCTCTTTAGAGAATAGTTCTTTGGATAAAGAACTATTTGCCATGGTTGGGAAGCAAACACAGAACACAGATATATGCTATCCTTTGAAAAAATACTTCTTTTTGTTTAAAAGACTGAATGCCAGTAGCATTCCTGCTCAGTGGGAGTTCAATTGTTTTTAACATTTTATTTCATACTTCTATAGATTTCCTTCTTATTTCTTAATGTTCAAAGTCTATTTACCATGGTATTTATCTCTGGAGTAACCAACTACAGACATTATTTACTACTTTTTACTTCACTCCCTTATAAGCCTCCATCCTTCCTGATAATCCCCAAGTGACAAGTGTGTCTAACAGTCCGAATTTAGAATCACAGATTAAATAAGTTACCATGTAAAACTGTTTATTAATAAGAGCAAACTATTCATTGCAGACCACACAGTGTAGAATTATCTGGAAAGCTGTCCAGTGCGGGTCCAGATAGACGTTCTTCCTTTAATTCAGTCAAATCCAGTGCTAAGTGCATAAAACAGACCAACATTACCCTTTAATAACCAGTTACATGTTTCTGGATCTTACTATTTGAGAACTTAAAAAAAATTCTAAAAAAAATAAAATCTCAATTTTTTTCTTTTCATTTTTAGATAGAGACAGAGAAGGCGAGGAATAGAGACCGACCTCGGGACTCAAAGCTTCTTTCATTGTGGTAGGGGTCAGATTTCACTACCCCAGTGAGTTATTTTACCAATTCATTGCTCCATTCCTAATGACACAATGGCCTTTTCCGGATTTCAAAGACCGTTTGCATTTGTCTCAGAAGCTGAAATGAATGGTGAACGTTCCAACGTCTCCCCTCGCCAGGCCTCCTCACAAGTAAGACTTCTCAAGCAAGGCAAGTCACAGTGCTCAGGCTGTGAACATAGCGGGCAAGCTGCGCGGCTAAAGCATCCTTCTGCAGGAGGCTCTGACTTTGTTCTCACTAACCGAGCAGGACTACATTTGGGTGGAAGCAGGCACTTGGATTTTAATGAACAGCCAACATTTTTTTTGTTGTTTTTAAAGGTGGGATCATGGATTTCCACTGTCAGAATTAACTGTACCCTATCAACCGAGACCTTTGGTGGATCACTTTTTCTTTTAACATTTTTATTTATTTATTATTGGATAGAGACAGAAAGAAGTTGAAAGGGGATGGGGAGATAGAGAAGGAGAGAGACACCTGCAACACGGCTTCACCACTGGTGAAGCTTTCCCCCTGCAGGTGGGGACCAGGGTCTCGAACCTGGGTCCTTGCGCACTGTAATGTGAGTGCTTAGCCAGGTGCACCACCGGCTGGTGGACCATTTTTCACAGAAGCACTACAGCAAGGAGGTCATGATAGTGGGTAGTCTAGAGGCGCCTGGTTCTAGAGCCTGCCCTGTTCTACTCTCCCCGTGCAAGGGGCCAGTGCTGGTCCTAGCTAGCCTCATGGAGTCACTATCAGGCTCTGAGGTGTCGGGACCGGTAAACATTGTTCGTAGAACTAGTATTTAAGGTATAGTATTTAAGGGGTGCTCTTTAGGGACTTTTAAAGTTCTTATTTGAGGCCAAACATAAAACCAGGCAGAAAATGACCCCAACACCCTGAAACTAAAGGAAACCCAATATACTGTTTGGAGGACAATCCGCACAGCTGGACGAGAACACTGAACGTGTGTTCCGGCTGTGAGGACCATGCAGCCACATGACGCCACTCACACTTTGACTCCGAGACATAACACAGATCAAGGAAAATTTAAATGTTTGCATTTTTATGTCATACATTGCACAGAGGGGGGTGAGAACTACAGAGCCACAAATACATCGAGAACTCACTAAAATCAACATTAAAAGAACAAACAACCCCACTGGAAAATGGGGGAAAGATAAGGACAGAATCCAAAAAAGAGATCTGATGGGCCAACAGGAGGGAAGCTTCATGAGTCTATGCGTGGTGAAGCAGGGCTGTGGGTGTCTCTCTCCCTCTCGTCTCCCTTCCTCTCAATTTCCGGCTGTCTCTATCTCAAAATAAATAAAGATAATAACAAAATTTTGAAGGGGCCTGGGTGGTGGCACACCTGGTTGAGCACACGTTACAATGTGCAAGGGCCCAGGTTCAAGCCCCTGCCCCGCCCCCACCTGTAGGGGGAAAGCTTCACAAGCAGTGAAGCAGGGCTGCAGGTGTCTCTCTGTCTCTGTCCCTTTCTGTCTTCCCCTCCCCTCTCAACTTCTGGCTGTTTCTATCCAATAATAAATAAAGATAATTTTAAAAAATGTTGAAGTCATCTTCTTTACCTCGTCTTGGCTGAAGCTTGAAGGAATCATGTCAAGTGAGATAAGCCAGGACAGAGGAGGAATATGGACTGATCGTAGTCATGGGCAGAACTTAAGAAACAAGAACGGAAAGGAGAAACACAGTCTGAAACTGGCACTGTAGTGCACAAAAGCAGAGGACTCTGAAGGAGGAGGAGGAGGAGGAGATGGGGAGGGGAGGGAGGCATTGAGGTCCTGGTGCCTTAACGTTACAAAAGGACCAACAAAAGGACCGAAGCCGGGGGTGAGAGTGTTTTGCAGACACCAATCATGAGGGGGTGGGGAATTGTCTTATTTTTTATTAGAGGTCTAACAGCGATTTACAAGACTCTAAGATAATAATTCCTTATCACTCCTACCACCAAAGTTCACTCTCAGAGATGATTGTACCCCCGTGCCAACAACTATAATATAAACAATCCACTTCCCAATAAACAACAACAAATCATTTGTCCCTTAAGGCACTAAGAAGACTTAAAATTTTTATTGAGACCTGAGACACATTATTTGAATACCAGCTCATATCCAAATAATGACAACGTCTCTGTTCTTCAGGACTTCACTCAGGAGTCATCCTCCCCGGGGAAGCCATCTCCGTATCTCTATCCAGTATCCCGGATGTGGTGTCAAAGGAACATCTCCGCTCCAGTGCACCTAACAGGTGTGATGCTGGTTCCTTCACCACACAGGCCGTCAGCCTTGAGCTGCTGCCAGCCCCTCGCATCCACTACTCCATTGCCTATGCTGATTGCTCACTGACTCCTGAGAGAATTTATCTTTGCACTTCCAGCAGCAATGAGAGCCCTGAGCAAACTGAGGTGATCATTAAATGTTGTCAGAGTATTTTCATTCCGATTTGAGGAACCCAAACAGAGTTGGAGCTGTGCTACAGTGCATGCTCAGGTCTCTACAGACCTCGGGGCTCCTCTTTTCAGTCCTAAGGTATGTCCAGGTACATCCCCAGCACCTCTGAGCTCACTGGGAGAAGGGGAGCTAGCAGGAGTATGGAACAGAATTTACAAGACTTGGGGCTAGAAAGGTATGGCCAAAGGGATGAACAGTATGAAGCATTCAAATTTATAAGGAAAGATACACAGTGAATTCTTCTCTTCTTGTCTGCCCCTGAAGTTTCAAGGCTTGAATTAACCTGAGAAAAGGCTGGGCCTGACAATGGGATATTTACTTAGAAAGAACATTAGCTAGTGACTCAAAAGACTGTGACAGGCATCTTTTAGAACTCCTTAGAATAGCACAAAAACGGCCCCTGATTTCAGTGCATAAGACAAGTGAAGTAACTTACATAATACACACACACACACACGCCAGTTACCAACATAAATATGGAATATTATATGTCGAAACACATGAGTGGCTGTCAAATTATTATGACTGATGTGGACTACAGATGGGGAAAATGGAATTTGCTAAATAACAAAAACAAGGCAGAAAGTTTTCAGAAAGACGATGATATTACTTAGTCTACTAAGCTTATCCTTGTGGGAGATTTCTGCTCTTTGATAGCAGTTACTCAACAGGGATTTCAGCAATCCCAACAGGACTTCAGGGAAACAATCCAGCCTGCTCTGGAGCAGAGAACAGCTGCTATTCCAAGTGATTTTTTTTTTCTTTATATGTGAATGTCATAGCAGTCTGTGGTTACCAGCACATTCTCAAGAGGAAAACTAGCCAAATGAGACGATACACACAGCAAGCTACTTCCTTGAATGGATTCCTCTGGGATTTTTACATGTCAGAAAAGAAGGTCATTTGTCTTCAAGATAATGTACAAGTCTTTTATCCTGGTCTCTTTGTTTTCTCTCTAAAGGTTACATCCCATGACCTCTACTTCAATGAAGGCAGAATCCACAAGTGAATAACCATTATTTTCTTCAAGTATGGTTATGGTATCTTCTTCTTCTTCCCAAGTTTGAAAGACAATGGGAGGGCATACCAACAGACGAAAGAAGGCAGTTTTGGATGCCAAGAAAACTTGGTCAACTTTGTAATTTTTCCTGTAATCTGATTGTTCCTGTTTTTTAAAGTTTATTTCATGAGAGAAGACAGAGAAGGGTCAGTGTACCACTCTTATTCAGCATATATAATGGCAGTGATCAAAACAAGGGTCTTCCTGGCTGCTTCCCACATGAAGACCCCTGATTTCATCCGCTCTGTTCTTACCTTTCGGTTCCTGTTTATTAAACAATTTGTTCTGCTTTATATCTTACTGCCTTTCAGCCATCAAGTTGCAGGTATTACTATGATTTCACCCTGACTTCCCTGGGCAGACGACCTCACCAATGTGTCCTGGAACCCCACCTCCCCAGAGCCCTGCCCCACTAGGGGAAGACAGAAACAGGCTGGGAGTGTGGATACACCTGCCAACACCCATGTCCAGTGGAGAAGCAATGACAGAAGCCAGAACTCCCACCTTCTGCTCCCCATAAAAATCCTGGGTCCATACTCCCAGAGCGATAAATAATAGGGAATCTTCCAATGGAGAGGATGGGACACGAAACTCTGGTGGTGGGATCTGTGTGGAATTGTACCCCTGTTATCTTGCAATCTTGTGAATCAGAATCATTATTAAATCATTAATAAAAGACCAAAAACAAACAACAAAATGGGGGTCTCACAGACACAATCCCTGTGTTCTACCTGCTAAGTCATTTCCCTGACTGCTGAAACCTTCATTTCTTTTTTTTTTTTTTAAATTTTATACTTATTTATTTTCTGTTTTGTTGCCCTTGGTTTTTTATTGTTGTAGTTATTATTGTTGGTATTGACGTTGTCATTGTTGGATAGGACAGAGAGAAATGGTGAGAGGAGGGCAAGACAGAGAGGGGGAGAGAAAGACAGACACCTGCAGACCTGCTTCACCGCCTGTGAAGCGACTCCCCTGCAGGTGGGGAGCCAGGGGATATTTATGCCAGTCTTTGTATTTTGCGCCACCTGCGCTCAACCCGCTGCGCCACCACCCAACTCCTGAAACCTTCATTTCTAACCTTAAGGGAAAGTCATGCTCCAGTGCTAGTCTGTACAGTGCTTTATCATACATTTTCAGAGACAGTAGGAAGGGAAGGGAGGCTCATCCACGGTTACGTAAGAGCAGTGCTAGTGGACGGCCAGGTTCCAAATACCAGAAGCTCCGGCTAGTTGCAACAACATATTTTTTGTCAACTGCAATGACAACAACAGCATAAGCTGGCTTTGAAAGGTCAGGCGATCAAGTTATAAGCAACAGGAGTATAAACTTACAGATGAAGGAACACAAAGAAAGTTGGACTAGAAAAACACTTGACAGGTCCACCCACTACATAATCGGCAGGATAGGAACACTATATTCTATTTCGTCGTCTGCTTCTAATCCTTCCTTGTCGACTTCTCACTCTTGTGTCTTCCAGAAACCCCAGATTGTTTCAGCATCATAAGGCAGGGGGAGTCGTGTGGCATGTCTAGAAGAATGGACCATTAACTAGAGAGGTCACCAGGAGTGGAAAGAGCTCTTGTCTCTAAGGCCTGTCCACCCGTAGCAACTTTTAGACAGAGCGGAGTCCAGAAAAAACTGGTGAGGCACTTAGTTCCATTGAACTGGGTGAGGAATACTGATCCCAGGTTGGAAGTAAATAATATTTCTGGGGCCATGGGTTACAACATGCAGGTGAAAGTTAAAAAAAAAAGATTTATCTTTATTTTTTGTTGTTGTTTTTTGTTAGTTTGGGCTGAATTTCTCATATATATATATGGAGAGAGAAGAGAGAGAGAGAGAGAGAGAGAGAGAGAAAGGAGGAGGGGGAGAAGAAAGAGAAGAAGAGGAGGGGGAATACACTACATTACCAAGTTTCCTCCAGTGTGGTGGCGTCAGGCTCAAACTTGGGTCACGTGGAAGAGGAAGAGAACATGCTATCTTGGTGGACTGTCATGCCAGCATCAACTTGACCTACATTTTACACTAAATTTGAAAGCTACTTAAAATAGAAGCTACTTATAAACTGACATAACTATGACTGTCACCATTTTCTTGTTTTCTTCCATTCACTTAAAAAAAAAAAATTCTATTGACCTAACTTTACAAGGGGGCCAGGCAATGGCACACATAGCTGAACACACGTTACAGTGCACAAGGATCTGGGTTCAAGCCTCTGGTCCCCACCTGTAGGGGGAACAGCTTCACAACAGGTAAAATAGGACTGTGGGTGTCTCTCTCTCTCCCTCTCCATTTCTCTCCTTATCCAATAAATAAATAAACATATTTAAAAATAATGTTTTTTTTTTAAAAACACTGTAACCTTACAAGATCGTATAGGTTTCACACGTACAATTTCTCACCACAGTGAAGGTATCTAACGTAACACATGTGGTCAAGTTCAGCCACTGTCTCACTAGCAATCAAATGGCCCATTCCAACACAAGACCACTTGACCACCACAACCAGTCGTCAGAAAATGTTTGTTTTGCTTGTTCATTTGCCTCGTTTCTTTATAAAATTCTACAAATGGCTGAAATCACATTGCATTTCTCTCTCCCCAGATTTCCACAGGGGTAACCTTTACCTTCACAGCCCATTTATGTTTTTTTTGCAAATGGGAAAATGTCACCTTTTTATGTTTGACTCTACTCCATCATGACTATAACGGATCTTCTTTGTTCAATGATCTGCCTTCAGAAACTCGAGGGGTTTTTTTTCTTTAATTTTTTAAAATTATCTTTATTGGATAGAGACAGCCAGAAATTGAGAGGGAGGGGAGTGGTAGATAGATAGAGAGAGGCAGAGAGACAACTGCAGCCCTGCTTCACCACTTGCAAAGCTTTCCCCATGCAGGCGGGGACTAGGGGCTCGAACCTGGATCCTTGTGCATTGTTAACGTGTGCGCTGAACCAGCCACGCCACTGTGCAGCCCCCGGAGCTTGGTGTTTTTTTTCCTATACTCTAAATAATGCTGCCATGAACAGGAGAAGGTGTTTCTCTTTTCCATTTAGTGTTCTTCTATCACTCGAGTAAACACCCAGGGGAGAAATCAGTACATTATATGAGAGTCCAACCTTCCAAGGAAGCTCCACACTCTTTTGTTATAGTGATCGCACCAATTCACATATTCACTGCTAGTGTGTCCAGTTTTGTTTTGTTTTTTAATACATCTTTGACCAAACCCATTGTTTCCTGGATTTTTAATACCAGCCATTCTGACGATATGAAGTAAAATCGCAGTGTGCCTTGATTTCTATTTTCTGGTAATAAGTGAAGAAGATGACCGCCGTTTGTTTGAAGGCGGCGTCCCTTCCTTGGTGAAATGTCTGTTTAGGCCCTCAGCCGAGCTTTTGATCACGCTGTTCTGTGACTGTGGAGTCAAATGAATGCTTCATATATATATTTAGCTTATTAGGGTTCAGAATGATTTTGTCTTTGTTGTAGTTATTATTGTTGTTGTCGTTGTTGGATAGGACAGAGAGAAATGGAGAGAGGAGGGGAAGACAGAGAGGGGGAGAGAAAGACAGACACCTGCAGACCTGCTTCACCGCCTGGGAAGCGACTCCCCTGCAGGTGGGGAGCCGGGGTTCGAACCGGGATCCTTATGCCGGTCCTTGTGCTTTGCGCCACCTGCGCTTAACCCGCTGTGCTACAGCCCGACTCCCTGATTTTGTCTTTAATCTCATTTTAACAATGAGTTCATAAGCCTTCCTTTGCTGTAGTTCTGTTTATTTCAATCCTTTTTTTTTTTTTCTTTCTCTTATTGAAAGCAGTTCCAATTAGATGTAACTAAGAGCTGATAGCCTTTCTGTTCCTCTATGTACTTTGTAGTTTCAGGTCTTTTGTTCATCTTTCACCTTCTTTTAATGAATGAATGAATGAATTTTCACCAGAGCACTCACTGTTTAGCTCTGGATGATTATGGCGGTGCTGAAGAATTAATCTGGGACCTCCCATGCCTCAGGCATGGATGTCTTTCTGCATCAAGATTATGTTATCTTCCCAGGCCCTCTTTGAGTTACTTGTAATGTTTGGTTCAACATAGTGGCTTTGCTTCGTAATTTCGCATGTTCAGTTTCCTCTGTATCATTTACTGAAGCGATTTACCTTTCTCCACAGCATGTCTTTGACTCCTTTCACTTTGGGAGGTGTGTGTGTGGGGGAGTGAAGTTGTCCTCCATATTGTATTTATGTTAGTTCAAAGTTGTCATATAGAAATGGACCAGGTTTTGGATACTAGTTTTGTAGCCTGAAACTTTATTGGATTTATTCAACACTTCTAATGTTGTTTTTGGTGGTTTTTTTTTTTTTATGATTTTCTATACATATTTATTTATTTATTTATTTATTTGTCATTCACATATGGTGACAGCTTTAGTTCTTTCTTTCTAGTCTGGACCCCTTTTATTTCATTTTCTTGCCTAAGTTTTTTGGGCTGGATCAAATTCTATGATAAATAACCATGGAAAATGGGCATGGTTGTCTTGTTATTTAGTCTTTTTTAAAGTTATTTACTTTAATGAGAGAGAGAAAGAGAGACAGACAGACAGACAGAGAGAGAGAGAGAGAGAGAGAGAGAGAGAGAGGGGAATGCACGGGGAGGTCAGAGCCCTGCTCAGTCTGGCTTATGGTGGTGCAGGGGATTGAATTTGGGACTGCAGAGCCTCAGGCATGGACATCCTGTGCTTAACTATTATGCTACCTCCCAGCCTTTATTCTTAATCTTGCAAAAGCTTTCAGGTTTTCTTCAACAACTATGGTGCTAACAAGGGCTTATCATTTATAATCTTTATCTAGTGGTATTTTCCTTTTGTACTCATTTTATTGAATTTTTATCATAAACGGATGCTGAATTTATCAACCGCTTTTGAGTCTATTAAGATAGCCATAGGAATCTTATCTTCCATTTTTGATTTGTTGTATCAAGTGAAGCATTTTTATTTGCTGAGCCATTTTGGTATCTCTGAAATAAATCCTGTGTGATAGTGACTTAATATTTTAAATGCATTGCTGTCGAATCCAGTTTGCTAATAAACCAGTTCAACGTATTGCTAGTATGTGATTTTTATTTCTGTGTGCCCTCTCTGCCTAGTTTTGGCATCAGCACTATGCTGAGCTCATAAAAGGAATTAGAAAGTCTTAAGAAGAATCGTTATTAGCGCATCTTTGAGTGAGTCCATGGTAGAGTTCCACAGTAGGCATCTGCTCCTGGAGGCTTTTGCTTTTGTTCCTGTTTTAGTTTCTGCCACTATGATTAACTTAGTCGGATTTTCTGCTTCCCCATGAAGTCTTAGAAGATCATAAAATTCAAGCTATTTAACCTGTATGGATGTTCGTAATAGTGAGTGAGCCTGTGTATTTCCGAGGTAGCCATTGAAATGTCTCCTGCTTCACATCTGATTTTATTTGAGTTTTTTTCTATTTTTCAAAGAATCAAGCTGAAGATGTGTCAACTTTATTATTTCTTAAAATCCAGCTTTTCGTTTCATTGATCTTTTATATCACATCTTCTTTGTTTTTCAAACTTTATTTATTTGATTTGATAGGACAGAGAGAAATTGATAGGGAGAGAGAACTAGGAAGGGAGGGAGAGGGATAGAGATTGAGATAAATACCAGTCATGAAGCTGGGGACCGGGGGCTTGAACCTGGTTCCTTATGCATGGTAACACATGGACTTTACCAAGGGCACCGCCACCCAGCCCGCTCACTTTTGGTTTTCTATTTCATTTATTTCCAACTTTATTTTTTGACTGACTTTCTTCTACTGACACTGACCTTCCTTTCTTCTTCTTTTTATAGCTTCTTCAGATATAAACTAGATTTGTTTAAACTTGGGGTTTTCTTTTTTTCCTTGAAATAAAAATGCATTGATATAAACTTCTCCTTTAGTACTATTTTGGTTTCCCCCCAAAGACCCTGGTCAGGGTGTCCTTTGATTTCTTCAATGATCCAACAGTTGTTTAGTGGCATGACATTTAATCTCTCTGCATTTATGTTCTTCTTCTTCCCAGTTTTCTTTTTTGTAAGTTGATTTCTTGCCTTAAACCACTGTGGGTCAAAAAAGACAGGTGGCAGGCATGTGTATAGTCCATAGTGATTTTACTGACATTTGCCTGGTGTCCTGACATGAGGTTATCCTTGAGAATATCCCATAACTACCAGTTTCAAAGGTCAACACATTACTAGGTGTAAATAAATTATGGTTTTAGTAAAAATACAATTTTGTTAGCTTCCTTAAGTGAAAGCAGCTAGGGAAAAATACCCAGCACACTATGCCAGTGTTACCATTATGAAAACACAGTAAAACTATTGACCCTAACCGGACGTCTAAGATACTACTGTATCTCTTCTACCAAAAATCCCAGCTGAGAAGAAAAATCTTCTAGGATGGGAAAAAAAAAAAGGCAAAGAAAATTTCGTAAAATACAGATCTACTATTTTCAACAGGAATACACAAGAATGAAGTTCAGTGCTTATGCATCAACATTAAAGTAACAGGAAGAGGAAAGACTGCAAAACATTTCCGCCAGACAGACAGACATCATCTTGTGGGGCAGAGACGGACCTGATCTGCACGCCTAGGATCCTTTCGAATCCAACATGAAACACTCTGGGGGCTGCTGCACCGTCTCGCTCAGCAATCACCTGTGTGGGCTGCATTTCAGCCATTCCTCACTCGGGCACCACTGTGCACTGAGCAGTTGACGACAATTTCATCTTTCTTAGAATTTCCACCACAGAGCTGCACCATGGCGCACATCACTGGGACAGACACACGCCTACTGCAGAGGCCCGTGGTCGCCTGCCCTGAAGTCTGTGTCCCTCGACAGTGAGGCAGATGCACTGTGCTACGATTCCCACTCAAGACAGCATGTGTCCGGGTGAAAAACTGGGAAGCTCTGCTTAAAAAGCACGACTTATAAAGAAAAAGGAGAACGAATAAAGGACAACGAAAATGAAAAGGAGGGGGAGTCGGGCGGTGGCGCAGCGGGTTAAGCGCAGGTGGCGCAAAGCGCAGGGACCGGCAGAAGGATCCCGGTTCGAGCCCCCGGCTCCCCACCTGCAGGGGAGTCGCTTCACAGGCGGTGAAGCAGGTCTGCAGGTGTCTGTCTTTCTCTCCTCCCCCTCTGTCTTCCCCTCCTCTCTCCATTTCTCTCTGTCCTGGCCAATGATGACAACAACAACAGTAACTACAACAATAAAAAGAAACAACAAGGGCAGCAAAGGGGAATATATAAATAAATATTTAAAAACATTTTAAACGAAGAGGAGAGGAGGGCTGGAATAGCTTTGTTGGGAGGATATTAAGACTAAAAAAAAAGGGGGGACCAGCTGGTGGCGAGCCTGGTTAAGCGCACACATTACAGGGCACAAGGACCCAGGTTCAAGCCCCCGGTCCCCACCTGCAGGGGACAGCTGCACGAGTGGTGAACAAGGCTGCAGGTCTCTCTCTCTCTCTCTCTCCCCTTTCCTCTCAATTCCTGGCTAATTCTATCCAATAAACAAATCCAGATAATAAAAAATGACTTAATTTAAAAAAAAATGAGTGAATGACCACCAGTCTCAAGTGTTCTTCATTCAAAGTCACAGCATTTAGAGAGATAAGAGTACGTGACTGCCTGGCTTCGTAACTTTTCTCTCTGAAACATAAATGGCACCGACTTGTAAGTCAGAGAAAGTGGTGAACACTATGGTGGTTGAGTGGCGTCCACCGGACATGGCTTCTGATGAACTTCCCCAGGCAGCACCCTCTGACCTTGGCAGAATGTTCCATGGTGACCACCACTCTGGTTTTGGGACTGGATACCAGGTCCATAGCACCTCCCATGCCTTTCACCATCTTCCCCTGCAAATCAGAAAACAAAACACAAGACAGTTCCATTTCTTCAGAACTGGGCAGAGTAAAATTAACTTGCAAGAGCGAGTCAGTGAAATAATGAGAACAAACATAGCGACCTTCATGGCTTAATACTTGTAGTTTCCTAAGTTTAATATTCCGTTACTAAATATGGGATAAATATTATGTTATTTTTGGGGGTCGGACGGTAGCACAGCGGGTTAAGCGCATGTGGCACGAAGCACAAGGACCGGCGTAAGGATCTCAGTTTGAGCCCCCGGCTCCCCATCTGCAGGGGAGTCGCTTCACAGGCGGTGAAGCAGGTCTGCAAGTGTCTGTCTTTCTCTTCCCCTCTCTGTCTTCCCCTCTTCTCTCCATTTCTCTCTGTCCTATCCAACAACAACATCAATAACTCCAAGAATAAAACAAGGGCAACAAAAGGGAAAATTTTTTTAAAAATTACATTATATTTGAAGCAAAATTGCACTGTACTATACTAATACCCCAATAAAGTAAAACATTTATGTAAATAAAATTATTTTTAATAAGTGTGACTAACATTTTGTTGATAATATGTTAATAAGACAATCAGTGGATACAAAAAAAAGAGGCTTTCCCCCCCCCACCACCAGGTCATCACTGGAGGCTTGGTGCTGGCACTAGGAATCCACTGGTCCTCATGATCACGTTTGCATTCATTCATTCACTTTTATTTGTTCCTATTTTACTCAATAGGACAGAGAGGCATTGAGAGGGGAGAGGGAAACTGAGAGGGAGGGAGAAAGATACACTTACAGTCCTGTTTCACCTCTGTGTAACCTCCCCCTGCAGGTGGAGAGCAAGGGCTGGAATGGACACTTTGAGCACAGTGTTCCCTGCTCTCAACTGGGTACGCCACAGGCCCCACCCACTTCCCCAAAGGAGCTTTTCTGCAGCTCTGGTCCACCGCATGCTGGTGCGATGATAATCGTATGGGACTGGAGACACTCTGGCCGTGCATCTCCTTCTTTGTAAGCACCTCACTGGTTCTTCACGTAACACTTTCTCAAACATTCTCTTGAGTTCCCTGCAGATGAAAATGTTATCAGGCTGAGGCATTACTGGAGTTTCCTTGACAATGATTTTTTAAAAAATATTTATTCCCTTTCGTTGCCCTTGTTTTTTTTTTTATTGTTGTTGTAATTATTGTTGTCAGATTATTGTTGTTGGATAGAACAGAGAGAAATGGAGAGGGGGGGGGAGAAAGACAGACACCTGCAGACCTGCTTCACCACCTGTGAAGCGACTCTCCTGCAGGTGGGAGCCAGGGGCTCGAACTGGGATCCTTACTCCGGTCCTTGCGCTTTGCCTGACAGTGATTATTATGAAATGTGGGTCTGTCTTCATGAAACTAGGCATTATTGTATCATGCTTTTAGAAAAAGAAACCAAATTATCATCTCACATAATGCCATAGCTATAGGGAAATGGGGAAATCTACTCATGCCTGGCTTTCAAATAACCTCTAATTCCCTGACTTCAAAACCAAGCTGCAGGTCAGCGCAAAGCATCATGTGCATTCACTGCGCCCACAGAGAAAAGGGCAGGCCAGCAGGGCACCTGCAGGGATCTGGGTTCGAGCACTGCCTGAGTAGTGGACAGCCAATGGTTGTGGGGACAGGCGATGGGATGGGCAGGTATTGCGACTGAATGAGCTACAAATACCACATACTCTACTGACAGTTCTGTGTGTCTTGTCTAAAAAGATACCAAGCCAAATGCTGTCCTCCACTTCAAAATACCTGTTCAGAGTCCATTATCAACCAGGAGTTATGACTCAAAGATGAGTGATTGGACACCTCTTTTTTTTTTGTCTGAAAGAATTTTAAATTGCAATTAACGGTACTGACTTTGATTTCTGATGTCTAATATCAGAACTTTAAAGGAAATAAGATTCTGCTAGTAATGTAACATTTAAAAAAATAACCTCATTGTAGCAAAGTGAAAATATTAATTGCACTCCCAAAGAAATGGCACTTCAAGTTCTGCGTAACCTTTGCTGATTGCTTCAGGTTTTTATAAGGTGAAATGAATATATTTGAGCAACTCTAAGAACTGCTGCTTAAAATAAAATATGTAACAAAACAAAAAATGACTCTTTGGAAAAATGTTTTCATTAGTGTGTAAATAATAATGGCTTCAGCTCAGTGAGACCCAGACCAAGCTCAGCATCATTCTTGAGGCAGACCTCACAGACATACTCAACTTTCCATCCCAGCTAGCAGCCAACCGTCCACCTCAAAGTCAAAGTCCACAACTTTCTCTTCTGCCTCTCCTCCTCACACGACGTTGTCTCTAGTTTCCTGAAAACCGCAGTGCCAGGTGGAATGGCCAGTGTCAAAACCGCTTTGTTCAGTCACTGCTGGGCCCCTGCCCCCGGTGAATATAATAAAACAGCTTTGCATAAAATGAAATGATCTGAGGCCCTTCTGTACAATCCTTCAATCACCATGCATTTACCCTAAATTTCGTGAAGTTGGCATCTTTCTGTGGTTCAAACAGTATCACTAGTACCTACCCACGACTAGCCTTGTCCCACTCAGATTCTACTAATCCACAGTCATTCCAATACTCTTTTAAAATGAACATCTTATAGGTTTTCTCATTTGTAAAACTTGTATTTGTCTATTTGTTTATTTTTGCCACCAGGGTTATCGCTGGGGCTCAGTGCCTACACAACTTCACTGTTCCCAGCAGTCTCTCCCTCTCCTTCTCTCTTCTTCTCCTTCTTCTCTCTCTCACCTCTCTCTCTCTCTCTCTGAGGGTGGAACAGAGAAAGAAAAGGAGAGAAACTCAGAAAGGAGAGTTATCTGTGGCATTAGCTTACTGCTCATGAAGCTCTCCTCCCTGCAGGTACTGAGTGGAGGTTTGAACTTGTTCCTCCAGCATGGGAATGTATGCACTCTCACTAAAACTATTATTAAAACCCTTCAGTGATTCCTCAATGTTTCTCTCTTTCTTTCTTTTTTTTTTTTTTTGACCAGAGCACTGTTCAGCTCTGGCTTATGGTGGTGCGGGGAACTGAACCTGGGACTTTGGAACCTCGGGCATGAGAGTCTGTTTGCATAACCATTATGCTATCTACCCTCCGCCCAATTCCTCAGTGTTTCAGCTTAAAACACAGCCTAGCTGTGTTTTAAATACAGCCAGTGGCAACCTGTCTCTCTACCACCCGCACTTCCCTGCATCCCAGAGTCACCATTTCCACGCCAGGAACAGCAGGCTGTCTGGGCAGCATATGCGCCTTCACGCCTTCACACATGCCATCAGGCCCTACTCTCATGCTGTCAAGTGTACCCAGGCACTTCCTTTACGGATCAGATCATGGCTGCTGCGTGTTTCCAGAAGTATCTAGAACCTCTGTCTTCCCCTCTTCAAAAGGGTTGACTAGGGAACCCTCACAGCACCCTGACCTCTGCCCACTTCAGAACTGAAAACATCCCCTGAACATGTTGACTGATGTTCCACTGGAGGGTTTCACTAAACTGGTTCTTCCTGAGGAAGCATGACACGCCCTGTCTACTCACCTCTCCCGCCATCAACAGCGAACACACAAGCAGACCGTCAAGAAAACCCTGTGCGGCCATGGCCATGACCTGTTCTGCCTCAGACGTGCCTCCTGGTTAGCCAGCGTCTGTGTCTCCTCTCGCTTGACTCAGGTATCCCACCGTACCCTTGCTTGTTAAGACCGTGTATTCCTGACCTCATCAGTCCACTGTAGTGACTTACAAGGGTTGATTTCTGTTTAGGGTGTGTTTGAATAAGCTGAATTAAATATTCAAGTGAAACTGGTTTCTAAAAATACAGGGTCAGAAGAAATTCAGTTTTATGGGGCCCAGGTAGAATTAAGCAGAGCCGAAGTCTTTATATAAAAGGAAAAGACTAACAAGAAAGAAAAAGTAAACAAGAACAGTAAAATAATAGGGAAAAATGGAAAGGGTGAGATCAAAAGGTTGTGTCAAAGGGGGCAGAAGGTCATGATCTGATCCGTAAAGGAAGATTCCATCATGACCACCTTCACGAGAATCACCAGCAAGGAACAGAGTGAAACTCAAGATTCCGTCATGACCACCTTCACGAGAATCACCAGCAAGGAACACAGTGAAACTCAAAATTCCGTCATGACCACCTTCACGAGAATCACCAGCAAGGAACAGAGTGAAACTCAAGATTCCGTCATGACCACCTTCACGAGAATCACCAGCAAGGAACACAGTGAAACTCAAGATTCCGTCATGACCACCTTCACGAGAATCACCAGCAAGGAACACAGTGAAACTCAAGATTCCGTCATGACCACCTTCACTAGAATCACCAGCAAGGAACACAGTGAAACTCAAGATTGACTTCAGACACCACTAAAATCCTAGGTATATTTCCTCCCTAACTTGATATTGGAAGGAAGCCTAAACTTGTCAGGTAAATAAGGAACTACAAAAGTTAGATAAGGGCAATAGACTGGCTTACTTTGTGATGGCCTTTTTGGGCCCTGCCAGGCCACCCCATCACCTGTGGCCCTAGTCAGATCATTCTTCCTTTGTACAGAAATGTGTCAAACCAGAGACCGTACAGAAGCGAAGCCTCACCAGGTCCCTTATGAGCACTGTTCAGTTATAAGCAAATTGGAAGAAACAGAAAAATCCTCCTGTAAATGGATAATGATCGTCTTATTACTGTGCTAAGAAAGAACCTTCATTATTCATGGAGAGTTGACTCATTGAGTGGCGATCCAGGGTAACCCACTGTTCGGGTTAGGGAATGTCATGAATACACGACTCTCAAATAAAACAGTTTCAAACAGGAAAAACAAGTTCTGTTCCCACCTACTAACTACACTGATCCTCACTTGCAGTGAAAATACCACTCAGCAGTCTTCACGGTTCACTTATGAAACCTCATTACCCCAGTCAAAGAAAAAAAAAAAAAACTCAGTGCACTTAAAATTAATAGCAGGTGATTCATTTCACCGTCATGCAAGAAATTAAGCATTTATATTAGACGATTAGAAGTCTACTATTTTTATATTTTCAGTACAATATACGTACAACTACGTTTGGGCAGGCTATGTTCCTGGCGTAAGGTCAGAGAGACCAACATGGATCTCTCTGTGTGAGTTAATAAAAAGGACAGCAGGAGGAAAATGGTACTATTCTTAGCTCTGTTTTGAAGCTGCAGTCTGCAGAGTCAAGTCATGATTCTGCAGCAGGGAAACGGCCTCAAACAACCTGGTGAAGTGATTTTCCCTCATTTTCTCAGGACTGCAAAAGACATCAAGGAAACAGCTTGAGCAAGAGCTCAAGAATAGATATATTGCTCTCTGCTTTGATTCAAAATAGTCACAAAGCATTACACTAGAAACTGGTTGTTTGATCAAATTTATGAACTACAATGGAGCACTGCAGCTTCTGGTCTGGAACAAAATAAGTGATATATACCAAATATTCTATTTTCTTGATTAGTAATCTCTTCTTCCCACTAGAAGGAAGGAAAATATCCCAGGGGAGGTAAAGAGGAAAAGAGAGACGCCTGCAGTTCGACGTGACTGCGTGTGAAGCCTCCCACCCTGCAGGTGGGGACTGGGTCCTGGAAGCAGGGTCCTGCTCACTGTAACATGTGCACTCGACCCAGTGTGCCACCACTCAGCCTATCCTTTCTTAAAGTTTTTTTTTTCTTTTTACTTTAGTTAAGAGACAGGCAAACGCTAGAAGAAGAAGTTAAGAGACAGACAACAAGTCTGTCAATGCCCCCGTGTAGCTTCAATTTAGATGACTTTTAAAAATACAAACAGATCCATTAAGATCAAAATTATAAAACCTTCCAAATGTGCTTGTAAACAAACCATACATCTCTCACCAACTTGGAATCCTCAGTTGAAGAAAATTGAATTTCTTTAAAACTGCAGTGATAATGACTCAGAATGGAAACATTTTAGCAAATGAAACTTCTAAATAACAGAGTAGTAAGTTTATTTTTCATAAAGTTCTAGTCGTAAGGAAAAAAAGACAGTATTTTTAGGAAACCTGGTGGGTTATTTAAGTGATGTGGTCACTTGCTTCTGCTCTCAGGTACAGCACTGTCCCAATATTATTGATAGCAAATCCATGACAATTGCCAAGAGACAGTGGTGTTGACTGAAATCCTAGTAACAGAAAAATCTAAATCACAGTCATAGTTCATCAGTCAGAAATGCCCTTACTGACTGGGGGTGGGGGAATGACACCACTGCTGGACATCAGATGTGCACGCCTGACACCCCAGAGGTCCCGGGTGCAATCCCCGACACCATCATCTTGCACAGCTAAGCAATGTGCGGGTATGCTCACTCCCACCTCCACCCCCAAGGGATAAACCTTTAAAAACAGAAATGTCCTGGGAGTCGGGCGGTGGCGCAGCGGATTAAGCGCAGGTGACGCAAAGCGCAAGGACCGGCGTAAGGATCCCGGTTCGAGCCCCCAGCTCCCCACCTGCAGGGGAGTCGCTTCACAGGCGGTGATGCAGGTCTGCAGGTGTCTGTCTTTCTCTCCCCCTCTCTGTCTTCTCCTCCTCTCTCCATTTCTCTCTGTCCTATCCAACAACAACAGCAATAACAACAACAATAATAACTACAACAATAAAACAAGGGCAACAAAAGGGAATAAATAAATATGTTTTAAATGTCCTTATCAAGTACCAGAATATGTTCTAGGAAACAACTCTGATCCTGCTGTATGTAAAACAGAGGAGTGACAAAAGCAGGTCAGTTCCTAAGCTTCTGAGCCTTTCTCAAAGAACTTGATGTCAGACTTGAGTGCAAAATATATTTACTCTATTTTATTCCAATTCTAACAAGATTGGTAATTTGAGTTTCCACTCAAAATTATATTTAGAATTGGTATTTCTACAGTTAAACTTGATTAATAGGAAAAGAATTTCATATAAGTAGGGTATCTTATTCATCAGTCTTATTGAAGATACTACAATGCTCCACTTAAGCTACCAAATGATAAAAATGGGTGGGTTTTCGGGGAGTTCTGAGATTCTCAAGCAGACATGATAGGCTTAGACCTTGAATAAATCCCTCTCTCCATTGTTACCGGTCATCTCTATCAGGAACAACAAAATAGACCCCTTTGTGGGCCCCACAGAACCTTGACCTCAACATGGATCAACAATGGTAAGAGAATATTCCAACCTCTGAAGGGAGGCTGGACAATATACTCTATGCTACACCTGAGGAAGATGGGTCCTGAAATTGGGGCAGCTTGGAATGTTCCTACTCATGACCACAGAATGTGAGCTCAGATCTGCAGGTATGCAGAGGTCACATAGGCTCCTAAGCTAATTATGGGCCCCTGATCACATCATATCGATGGAGCTGACAGTCAACAATATTTATACCCCTTTCCCATATTAGGGAGCTACTCTCTTCCCTGATCCAGCTTTCTGGTCCTTTTTCCAGCCATGACACCATCTCCCCAGACAATAACTTGGATCCACTGGCATATCAGATTTCAGGCTCAGGGGCAAAAAGGAATAAAAAAAAACAAACCTAGTATAGCCACAGGCCCTTTGGAATATAACTAAAATATGCCTACCAGCTATCTACAAAATGGAGGACCCCACAACTCTTCATCTGCACTATTGCAGCCTTTAGGTCCATGATTGGTGAATTTGTTTGGCTTTGTGCCGGGATAGCCTGAGGGTGCTTCTTTCCCGAGCTAGTGCTCTCTGGGTTGGAGAGAACTCAACTGGAGCTGATCTAGGCTGCTGCGTGGGAGAGGGATCAGGAACTCGTGCCGCACTAACTTCGCAGGAGATACACTCTGGAACTCTCGGAGCCGGAAAGCAATTTCCAAGTGTGTTTAATCAGAAGAGCAGCTGTTTTTATACTCTCCAAGTAGGGTGGAAACAGGATGTGACATAGAGAGGGTGGAGCGAAAAGTGACTGGTGGAAGATCAGGGTGTGACAAGGAGAGGGTCAGGGTGTGACAAGGAGAGGGGGCGGAGCAGGTGAGAATTCTACCACTGAACCACCAATGCCCTGGAGGGAGTGTGGTGCTTTATGTAAATGTAAAAGTGATTTATGTAAATAGACCGCTTTGAATGGGATCAAACCAATCCCTATATAGGCATACCGGTGCTTGGTTAAGCAGAAGCCAGGGGGAGCTGGCATACTACCCAACAGCTTTGTATGTTAACTCTCGTCAGCCACCAGGTTCCAGGTGCTACCATGATGCCGACCAGACTTCCTTGAACAGACAACCCCACCAATGTGTCCTGGAGCTCCGCTTCCCCAGAGCCCTGCCCCACTAGGGAAAGAGAGAGACAGGCTGGGAGGATGGATTCACCTGTCAACACCCATGTTCAGCGGGGAAGCAATTCCAGAAGCCAGACCTTCCACCTTCTGCATCCCACAGTGTCCCTGGGTCCATGCTCCAGAGGGATAAAGAATAGGAAAGCTGTAAGGGGAGGGGATGGGATACGGAGTTCTGGTGGTTGGAATTGTTCGAAGTTGTACCCCTCTTATTCTATCATTTAGTCAATGTTTCCTTTTTATAAGTAAAAATCCTCTGACTTGTATAAGTTGATACTTAACTTACACAGGGTGATTTCTGATCTCACTTTTGTTTTCTTTTTGAATCAATGGCCTGTGGGGAGAGGAGTATGTGATAAATAATTATGGCCTTACCAACCTTTTATGAAGTAAAGTGTACATGTAGTGTAATCTGAATACTGGGATTCCCACCATACTTAGGGTTGACTTTAGCAAACCAAGGGACAGTAATGTTATGCCCTGTGTTTCAAAACCTCCAGGACATCAGAGACTCAGTTACTGAAAGTCAATGACTTACAGGTCTAGGTGTTAGAAAGCTGGAACTCAACACAGAAACTCTGAAAACTTCCCAGCTTCCATCTGTGTTTGTCAATGCGTTCAAACTGCCCATTATATCATTAAGATAGCATCTTCAAAAAATGGGTAAATCCACAGTTTCAGTTAAAAATGCAGAATTGAGTTCCCTTGGGATTTATTGAACTTAAGTCATTTAATAGATTAGAACTGCGCTGTTCAAAAAGTGGAAGTGTAACTGTAAACGTTTTAGTTGTATAAAATTAAAATCCAATTCTTCAGTCACACTAACCCCCTTTCAAGTGCTCAGAAGGCTACATGTGCTTCTGTACTGTACAAAGCACATACAGAATACTCCATCACCACATCGACTTTTGTCTAGATAGCACTGGGCAACACTAAAAGAATAACAGTGACTTTCCCAAGATCATAATGTGTTAAGAGCCAAGCTGACACTAGAATTCACAATTCTTAAAAACTATCTTCTTTGCCTGTATAGTAAACCACACGATTCTTGGGAACTAATAATTAAAGGATTTTACAACAAACCACAAGCTGGAGCTAATCAAACGTTGTCTTATCTCCATGGAAGTTCAGAAAAACAAAGCATGGCCCTTGTCACCGAGTCAACAAACTCCCATTAACAGCGAGGAATTAAGAAATAACATCTTTTATTTGTAGGAAGAAATGCTTGTCTTTCAGAGATAATGCTAAAATATTCCTGGATAAAATGATACAATGGGTGGAATGTGCTTCCAAATAATAAGGAGCCAGGTACAAATGAATACTGCTATGGACAAAGACTGAACTGTGTGTGTACATGCTATGATTTTATTTCTGGACACATTGGGCATTTACCTAATAAAAATTTTTATTGAATGAATAAAATAAAGTATCCCAGACCTCAAAGAGTAAAATAGGATTTTGCTAAGCGGGAATGCCGAGCTGTCACTCTTGTAAGAGAATCTGGTCCTCGAGATTCACTAGCTTTTAGCTGTCACACTGCATTTTGCCTTCTGCCTTCCGGCCTCATCCTTGCTAAGTCATGTCAGCAGCCCTAGTTTTGCAATTACTCATAATGGGTTTCTAGGAGGCCTCATCTATCATTTTTTATGTTTCCTCTACTCGGTTTAAGTGTTTAATGAGAAGGGGTTCCTGCAGTCATGCAAATGTTTTATTAGCCACAGGAATATTTACTGAAATCTCAAGTTTACTCATTGCTCTGTTTGTAATGGAACAAAGATGGAGGGAGTGGGATGAGAGGGAGGGAGTGTGTGTGTGTGTGTGTGTGTGTGTGTGTGTGTGTGTGTGTGAAAGAGAGAGAGAGAGAGAGAGAGAGAGAGAGAGAAGGAGGGAGGGAGAGGGAGAGAGAGAGAGGAGGGGAGAGAGGGGAAGGCTAATACTGAAAGAGAAACAGATAAAAGGTTAAAGAAAGAGAATGGCTCAAACAACAGGAATTTTATACCTAGAAACCTGCCTTCTAAAACCAGAGAAGATGGCATGAATACAGTCAAGTTGCTGGAAGTTGCATCGTGACTTAGAATGACTCAGATGTTTAGCTCAATTTTTTAAATATTTTCTTATTTATTTATTTGTTGGATAGTAACAGCCAGAAATTGAGAGGGAAGGGGGTGATAGAGAGGGAGAGAGACAGAGAGACTCATACATCTCTGCTTTACCACTCACAAAGCTTTCCCCCTGCAGGTGGGGGCCAGGGGCTTGAACCCAGGACCTTGGGCACTGTAAGGTGTGTGCTCAACCAGGTGCACCACCACCTGGTCCCTTTTTTTTTTTTTTTTCAGTGTATTGTTTGAAGGCTTTTGCACTCCAATGAATTCTCAAAGTTCTTAGTGGCTAAACAGTTGGTCACAAACATCCTATAAAACATCAAGGAGAAAAGAGTTTCCTCCAGCAGAAAAACAAGCTCAATTAGTAACCAAAAGATAAGGCGTTTTTGAAGATTGCCGAAAGTCCAAGAAGAAAAATGCATTTTGTACTCTCCCGTCTCAATGTCTACCTAAAAAAATTAACATCTGTGGGAACCTAGGCTAAGTTAACTGACTAGTTAATGTTTGTTATTGTTCCATGACAACATCAATTTTAATCTTTTCGATTTCTATTTCGAGTTTCCCTTTCTAATGGCTCCCATATTTCTACAGTTAGGTTTCTGTATTTTTCCATTTAAGAAGCACTGAAAGCTAGTTTGACAAAAGTCATAGCAGAAGACCTAAACTCTTCCCAATAACTCTTCAAATGACAGATTATACTCAGTCAAGTGGGGATAGCAGGAGAGCCCACCCGGCAATGTCAGCATTCATAAGGCACTGGGTTCAAGCCTCACACCATGCGGGACAGTCATGGATGGCATTAGGCAGAGTTCCAAAGCTGGTGAAGCAGTGTTGTGGTGTCTCCCACCTCTCTCTGTTTATCTAGCTCTTCCATTACTCTGAAATTAAATTACTTAAAATCCGGTTCAAGGAGGGGCTGGGTGGTGGCACACCCAGTAGAGAACATATGTTACAGTACACAAGGACCCAAGTTCAAGTCCATCATTGTATTCATGAGAGATGTCTCTTCCTCCCTCACTCCCTATCTCCTTTTCCCCTCTCAATTTCTAGCTCAAGCTTAAACAAGTAAGTGGATTTTGTTTTAATGGCCCAAGAAGGCTGCTCAGTTGAGATACTGTGCAAGTGTAAGGCCCTGAGTTCATCCTCCCATGTTGTATTAAAAAATCGAATACTGGGAGTTGGGCTGTAGCGCAGTGGGTTAAGCGCAGGTGGTGCAAAGCACAAGGACCGGCATAAGGATCCCGGTTCAAGCCCCCAGCTCCCCACCTGCAGGGAGTCGCTTCACAAGTGGTGAAGCAGGTCTACAGGTGTCTTTCTCTCCTCCTCTCTGTCTTCCCCTCCTCTCTCCATCTCTCTCTGACCTATCAAACAACGATGGCATCAATAATAACTACAAAAAAAAGGACAACAGGAATAAATAATAAACAAATAAATATTTTTTAAAAATCAAATCCTGATACTCAAGGTTATATAAATGATACATGACTAGGAAGTGGAGACTTTGGTTAATAGTTTAAATCTTAGTGCAGAAAAATATCAAATAATCAATTCAACACTTTTATTTATTTGTTGTTGTTGTTAATGGAGACAAGAAGAAATTGAGAGGAAAGGGGGAGCTAGAGAGGGGGAAAAAGAATGACACCTGCAGCCCTACTCACTGCTTGAAGCTTCTTTCCTAGGCGGGAGCAGGGGCCTTGAACCCTCGTCCCTGTGAAAGGCAGCAGACTCACTCTTCCTAGTGCTCCAAGTCTGTCTCATAATCCGACAGTTCCAAAACCATCAACGTGAAGTATCAGCACATACACTGCCCCATATCTTCCCAATTATTGTGGACTTTACCTCACACAATAAAACAATAGCCTCATTGTTATGTTTAGAGCAAATGCAGTTAGAACAACTGTTTGTTGGCAAGTGTTTTGCTTCAGTCCTGATGGTAAAATGTATTAACTGAACACTCCCCACTGATGGTAAAATGTATTAACTGAACACTCCCCACAAAGAAACTTGGCAAAATGTGAAGCATATCAAAATAACAGACACTGTGATCATATTCTTACCTTATCACTTTCTATCTATCTGAAATTAAATAGATGACCCTCACTAGCCTGAGTCTTGTGGGGTCCCGAGGTCTATGAGGATTAATGAAAGATAAATGTACAAATAGATAACACAGACTTAGCCAACAGCAAGTGCATAAAACCCTGTTCCCTCCTTAGAAAAATGATTGTTTAAGTTAGCTGTGGCTTTTCAACCTTTATCATAGCTTTTCGTCGACAACACCTTCATCCAAATAGGAGGCATTTTCCTGATAAAATGTGTTAAATATAGTTGTCTGTGTTTTTGCCTGGGTAAAAAAAAAATATTCGATGCAAATGCAACAACTAAGGATTCCTTTTCAGCGTAATGTTTTCCAAGCAGTCAGAGATTAAAAGTATTTTTGGACAACCAAATATAGGATCCAAGGAAAGAACATGAATAAACAACTTATGTTTCTGTTATCACCATACACTCAAAAATTGCTAAGTTGTCTTTTTTTTTTTTTTAACATGTGCTCATTTGCCTAAAGACTGCCCAGGAAGGAAGCATTCCTTGCTCAAGTATTAAATGTGTCTCTAGCACACATGGGGCTGCAGGTTCATGCTTCGGTGCGATATGCTACCACTCCCTGGCAGAACATGGCTAGATGTTTCCACGGCCCTGCCCGCTGTCTGGCGCAGAATAAGTCACACAGTCAGGAGGCTGGAGGATCACTTCTGCATAAGCAATGGTTTAGATGAAAACGACTTTAAAAGGGAGAGTTGGTGGCAACAACAAAACAGGAGGTCTGGTAGCACATAGCACTAAGGGCAAGGATCCAGGTTTGAGCCCCGGCTCCCCACCTGCAGGCGGGGAGTCGGGAGTGGCTTCACAAGCAGTGAAACAGGTCTGCGGGTGTCTATCTTTCTCTCCCTCTCTCTATCTTCTCCTCCCCTCTCAGTTTCTCTGTCTTATCCAAAAAAGATGACACCTGAAACGTACGCAGTGGTAAACTCTAGTACCACTTCAGTTGGAAACATAAAATACAAGTTCTACATAGAAGGATGCCTCACCTGAATCTCTTTGCACAGGAGAGGGCCCTTGGCTGCTGACCCCTCAGAGATCCGGCGGTCCAGCTCAGAGGGCCACTGTCACCTGCTCCCATCAGCCAGCCCCCACCCCACAGTGATCAGACACACCTGCTTCTGTTCATAGGCCAATCATATATGGCAGATGTTCTCCAAAACTAACCAATAGAAGGTGGAGGTAGATAGCATAAGGGTTCTGCAAACAGACTCTCATGCCTGAGGCTGCAAAGTCCCAGGTTCAATCCCCTGCACCACCATCAGCCGGAGCTGAGCAGGGCTCCGGCAATAATAAATAAATAAATAAATAACCAATGGAGAGGGCCGAGGGGCTTGGTTCTGAACGCAGATTCAAAGTATTGGATTCCTTCCTACATATTCATGACTCACTCAGGGTTTCACCCTTCTCACAATACTAATAATGGAACCCCAAAGGAGTCAGCTCTATTTTGTGTCAATTCTTCCTTTTCAGAGGCTCAGGGCAGGCTTTTTGAAGATCAGTGTGACTGAACCCACACTGCATACTAAGAAGCTATTAGAGGCTCAGACGAATTGCATCTGCACCACTTGTCTGCCTTGAAAACGTCACGTTTATTAGAATCTGGCACTGCAGTGACTGATGGATGAGACGCCGCGATGTGGAGAAACGGCTTTATGACCATCAGAAGATGATCAAAGTCAGAAGACAGAAGCGAATGAAAAATGTTATAACAAAGCTGACCTTTTCAGCATCTTGAGTGCCTGATTTCGCAGTAAAATATATATATATATATATATATATATGTATATATATATCTGAATTGTATAAATCAACATAAATCTTTGGGACAAAAAGAAATAGAGTGCTCACTGGAATTACACACAGGGAAACTAGGGCATGTCTCATCCATAACCAATGAGATTTTTTTTTTTAAAAAAAAAGTAACTTCAAAAGGTTTAATTTCTGGCAAATTTAAATACATGCTTGGTACTGTCAAATCTAGGCTTATGCCTGCAAATGTCTGCTATGATAAAGATTTCCTCTTTGAGAGTGTTAAGCTGGGGCCGGGTGGCGGTGCACCTGGCTGAGCGCACATGTTACAGTGCGCAAGGACCCAGGTTCAAGCCCCCGGTCCCCACCTGCAGGGGGAAAGCTTTGCGAGTGGCGAAGCAGGGCTGCAGGTGTCTCTCTGTCTCTCTCCCCCTACTCTCAATTTCTGGCTGTCTCTATCCAATAAATAAATATAATAAAAAAATTTAAAAAGAGTGTTAAGCAGTAGAGCACAGAAGAGGAAAAAGAGCAGCCACTATTTATGTTCACAGTTCATTTTCCTTCCCGCTTTATCCTAACAGAAATATACCAACTGTATAATCTGAACAGAGTAGAGCTTAAACTCAGATTAGATCTCTTCCAAACCACAGCTCGTGAACTTGACCCCAATACAGCCTTCATTCAAAGAATCAACATACACAGAGTGTAACACTTCAGTCGAGAAGTGATAACTGGTTACTAAAGGAACAGAAGACAGGCTACTCAGAAACGAGACCACCAACCTTTACCAAAAGAACATAGTGGAAAGGATATTATTCTTACTCTTCTTCTTACTCTTCTTACTACTATTATTGGATGGAGACAGCCAGAAATTAAGAGGGAAGGGGGAAGTAGAGAGGGAGAGAGACAGGGAGACAACTGCCAGCCGGCCTGCTTCACCTGCTTCACTTGTGAAGCTTTCCCCCTGCAGGTGGGGACCCGGGACTGCAGCCCAGGTCCTTGTGCGCTGTGATGTGAGCACTCCACCAGGTGCGCCACCACTGGGTGGTCCCAGAATGCAATTTCTATGTTTCCTTTTTCTCAGTATCCCACAGAAATCAGAAGTTCCCTTCATCACCCTTCACTGTGTCCATTCCTTTGGAAACTCGCGCACTCCGAAATTCACTGAGGACATTATAAGATAAGAAAGACAGACGTCTTCATCTTTATCTTCAGGAAGCTCACTGAGGGGCTGTGTAAAAATGTGATGTAAGCTGGAGAATGTTTCCCACCAGTAACTGCTGCATCCTGGACACTCGCTATGAGGGCTCCCCATGCTGTCTAGTTCTGAATGAACTTTGTCATCAACGATCGCAAACTGACTTGAAAGCTGTCCAAGTGCCGGAAAGTACGGTGAACGTGCTTTTGCTCCATCCCCAAGACCAACTCTTGGTTTGGGGCCAGGTGCTGGTGCAGCTGGTTGAGTGCACTTGTTACAGTGTGCAAGGACCAGGGTTCAAGCCCCTGTCCCCATCTGCAGGGGGAAAGCTTTGTGAGTAGTGAAGCGGGACTGCAGGTGTCTCTCTGTCTGTCTCCCTTTCTATCTGCCCCCGTCCTTCTTGACTTCTGGTTGTCTATATCCAATACATAAACAAATTAAATAAAAAAATAAAATCCTACTGTTTCTGCTTACAGTGACCGATACTACCTCATCTCTGCGAGGTGTCTCCAATTTCTCCTTAATTAATCAAATCGTAACTGATTTAGTTAATGCATAAGATGTGAAGATGTGACAAGCTCTTCATTATGTACTTGGCACGCATAATATCATTTTTTTTTTACTTAGTTCTAAAAGTAGGTAACATTACAACATTTCCATATTACAAATGAGGGGAAAAAAAGACTCAAGTTACACTGCTAGCAAGTAACAAAACCAGGATTTCAATCCAATTCTCTCTCTCCATGGGGTTTCTTCTTGTAACCCAAACCACCTAGTTTCAAAATCTCAGTTAATAAAGATTTTAAAAGACCCTAAGTGCCACCTTCAAAGTCACACCTTGACTGCTAGTAGAAATAGGTCTAAAGTCCAGGATTTATTTTTTTCTGCATACTGCCCCGAGTTGAAACTCTGAGCACAGAAAAATGATGTTAATCCTACATGAGTATTCTTGTAAACTTGTAAACAATGCCATGGAGACCCTCTGTAACTTCTCTGAAACTGCAAAAAGCTGTCAGTTGGTCCAAGGTCCAGACTCCCAGAGGGATCAAGAACAGGGAAGCTTCTCATGGAGGGGACGGGGTGCAGAACTCTGGTGGTGGGAGCTGTGTGGAATTGTACCCCTTTATCCTACAGACATGCCGATCATTATTAAATCAATTGTAAAAAAGAAAAATTCTAAAAAAAAAAAAAGTCAGCTTTAAGACTGATTAAGGATAAAAAATATTTAAAAGTTAAAATAGCAGAATATACAACTTGCTAACTTTTCTTATTATCAGTGTCATGAGTCAGTGATCCATCTCAAATTTGGTTATACCAGGCTTAATTTTTAAAATTTTTTTATATTTCTTTATTTATTTTCCCTTTTGTTGCCCTTGTTTTTTTATTGTTGTTGTTTTATTCCTGTTGTTATTGATGTCATCATTGTTAGATAGGACAGAGAAAAATGGAGAGAGGAGGGGAAGACAGAGAGGGGGAGAGAAAGATAGACACCTGCAGACCTGCTTCACCACCTGTAAAGCAACTCCCCTGCAGGTGGGGAGCCAGGGGCTCAAACCAGGATCCTTACACTGGCCCTTGCACTTCATGCCACGTGTGCTTAACCCGCTGCGCTACTGCCTGACTCCCCCAGGCTTATTTTTAAAACATCTGGTGTCCAAGCCACATGATCAACTTAACTGGAAAGTTTACAAGTAGGACTCAGAATTTAATCGTGTCTAAGACTCCTAGAGATGAGCTGGAGGACAGCACTTCAGAAGAGCACAGCGTTGCCCACCTGAGACCCCAGAGGCCCTAGACTGAATCAATCCCTGGTGTTACTTTATTACAGTGGAGCCATGCTTTAGTTATCTTTCTCCGTCTCTCCCACACAGTAAGTAAATAAATAAACAAACAAATTAATTAACTAAGGGGCGGTGGTGGCGCACCTGGTTAAGCGCACACATTACAGTGTACATGGACCAAGGTTCAAACCCTCTGGTCCTCACCTGCAGGGGGAAACTTCAGGAGGGGTGAAGCAGGGCTGCAGGGGTCTCTCTGTCTCTCTCCCTCTCTATCTCCTCCTCCTCAATTTCTCTCTATTGTCTCAACTAAAATAAGTAAACTTAAAAATAATAAATAAATCTTTTGAAACATTTTTCCCAGGAGACTGTAAGACATAATCATATTTAAGAACCATGCTGAGACTTCAAAAAAAATTTGAGGAGGTATTAGACCAAAAGACCTAGCCCAGCATCATCTTTAGTTTGTTATGAAAGATACTAGTCTCTCTTCCTCACAAATTACTCAAGAGCCCTATCTTCAGTTACTCAGCCAAATGCTTTTCAGCTGGTACTACCGTGAAATACACAGTAATCCATACCTCCCCCCGCCATGCAAGAAGAAAAGTCAAAGTTATCAGCCAAACTGAGTTCATAGTCACACACACACACACACACACACACACACACACACACACACACACACACACACACACACACACACACACACACTGTGATTTCCAGACTACATATCAGAAAACTGCCTTGGACTATAAGAACCATCAATAAAGTTACTGACTCTATTCACCTAGAGTGGATTTACTGAAAAGTTCCATTTCAAAAGTTAACTGTTTTATTTCACTTCATTTCATCTTATTTATTTTGCCTCCAGGTTTATTTATGGGGCTCGGTGGCTGCATCATGAATTCACTGCTCCTGGTGGCCATTTCTCTTTCCATTGTTGTCATTATTGTTGTTGTTGGATAGGACAGAGAGAAATGGAGAGAGGAGGGGAAGGCAGAGAGAGGGGGAGAGAAAGACAGATGCCTGCAGACCTGCTTCACCGCCTGTGAAGCGACTCCCCTGCAGGTGGGGAGCCGGGGGCTCGAACCAGGATCCTTACGCCGGTCTTTGTGCTCCACACTATGAGTGCTTAATCCGATGTGCTACTGCTCTCACCCCCCAAAGTTAACTCTTAGGAGGGTCCTTATTTGATTTAGGTCATGAGTAAACGTCAACTGCATTCATTTCATGGACTGTCTAAGCACCATCAACCCAGCAATCTAAAACAACACTGAATCACTTCTGGGTCATGTGACTAATCAAGAGAGGATTTTAATTGCCGTAAGAAAACAGAGCTAACCAAACCAATGAACATGGTAATTTCTGTTACAGTAATTTAGTTATGATAAATATTTGTATTTCAAACTTTGACCAGATTGTAGCTAACCCTTAAAAAAAAAAAAAGTCTCTCTCACTTCTGTTTATCTATGAGCAATTCTGCTTTGACTCAAATTTTTTGCCCAATTTTAGTCCCAATTACATAGTGAAGTAGAGAAGCTGAATGTATCTCAGTGTATCCCAGCCGACTTCAAATCTGATTCAAGGATCAGGAAGACAACACAGCCCCCAGGGCGCCCAAGTCGTGTTCCTGAAACCACAACCACACAGGCCCTGGGTTCAGCCCCTGACACAACCATGAGCCAAGCTGACCAAGCTCAGCAGTTCTCTCTCTCTCTCTCCCACTCTCACTATATCTTTCACTAAAAACCCTAGCAAATGTGGCTCATATAAGTGCAATTTCCAGTTTACAGTATTTCAGTACTGTCTAAAGTGCCTAGTATGCCCTGCCAGACAGCAATCTCACAAACTTTTTTCTTTCAGAGTCGTTATTTATTGTTTTCTTCTTCAGCACTCTGTTGCTTTTTATGATTTCAAAAAGTACTAACTTGACCCGGCAAGCAAAATGTGGAAGACAAATATGTACTTACAGGTATCATCCAGTTAGCCAGGTCGCCAAATTTGGAGACCTGCATTGCTCCTAGCATGGTTAGATCAACATGTCCCCTGAGGAAGAAAAAGAAAATATGAAGTGGACTTCACGAGCTTTGTCATACTGCTTGAAACTGCCAGACATATAGTGAATGATTCATGCCCTCAAATACATCCATTACCTCCCCCACCCACACCTGCCTTTCAGATAAGTCTGCCCAAGCTGGTTCTTAAAAATAACCACTGAGGTGACTCTTCCAAAAGCAGATCCTGCATTCACTCAAAAATAATAAATAATAAAGCAGGTCTGCAGGTGTCTATTTTTTTTCTCTTCCTCTCTGTTTCCACCTCTGCTCTCAACTTCTCTCTGTCCTGTCCCATAAAGTGGGAGAAAAATGGCCACCGGGAGCAGTGGATTCAGAGGGCTGGCACAGAGCCCCAGCGGTAACCCTGGAGGCAGTGATAATAATAGCAGTAGTAATAATAACGGTGTCAGGTGTACACAGTGAGTTTGCTTCAACAAGGGATAATGTGGCTCACTTTGAAGATGAATACCAGCTAGAAAATGAATACACGTTTCTATAAAATGTCAGGATTTCTAAGAGGGGAAAAAAAAAAAAAAGCTGGTCCTCTTAGCAGGCGGAACATGTGTTCAATGTGCGTGATTTCACGACTTAGTGCGGGAGAAAAGGCCCTCATGGCTTTGTGGCTGGGGACATGGTCACGTTTCAGGGTCTTACTGACATACTCTGCACGGTGTGAACCACCAGGCGCCCCGTTATTACCTACCCTCTAATCATCGCGAATGATTCATCGCTGGAGAAATAAGAGGCTCCTGGAAGAACAGTAACTGTTTCCTTGCCTAGACAAACACACACACACATATAAAAGGAGAGACTATGAGACTCCAGGAACGTCACGATCTGTTTCCTAAAGACTAGGGCTCCATTAATGACATGCAGTGGCAACAAGCATATGAGGGAGAAGTTGAGAGGGGGGGAGAGAGGGAGAGAGGGAGAGAGAGAGAGAGAGAAAGGGAGAGAGAGAGAGGGAGGGAGAGAGAGAGAGAGAGGGAGAGAGAGAGGGAGAGAGAGAGAGGGAGAGAGAGAGGGAGAGAGAGAGGGAGAGAGAGAGACAGAGAGAGGGAGAGAGAGGGGGAGAGAGAGAGGGAGAGAGAGGGGGAGAGAGAGAGGGAGAGAGAGAGGGAGAGAGAGAGGGAGAGGGAGAGAGAGAGAGGGAAAGAGAGGGAGAGAGAGAGAGGGAGAGAGAGAGAGGGAGAGAGAGGGGGAGAGAGAGAGGGAGAGAGAGGGAGAGAGAGGGAGAGAGAGAGAGGGAAAGAGAGGGAGAGAGAGAGGGAGAGAGAGAGAGGGAGAGAGAGGGGGAGAGAGAGAGGGAGAGAGAGAGGGAGAGAGAGAGGGAGAGAGAGGGAGGGGGAGAGAGAGAGGGAGAGAGAGAGAGGGAGAGGGGGGAGAGAGAGGGAGAGAGAGAGGGAGAGAGAGAGGGAGAGTGAGAGAGAGAGGGAGAGGGAGAGAGAGGGGGAGAAGGAGATAGAGAGGGAGAGAGAGAGGGAGAGGGAGAGGGAGAGAGAGAGGGAGAGAGAGGAGAGAGAGAGGGAGAGAGAGAGAGGGAGAGAGAGAGGGAGAGAGAGGAGAGAGAGGGAGAGAGAGAGAGGGAGAGAGAGAGAGAAGAGAGAGAGAGAGGGAGAGAGAGAGGGAGAGGGAGAGAGAGAGGGAGAGAGGAGAGAGAGAGAAGAGAGAGGGAGAGGGAGAGGGAGAGAGAGAGGGAGAGAGGAGAGAGAGAGGGAGAGGGAGAGAGAGAGGGAGAGAGAGGAGAGAGAGGGAGAGAGAGAGAGGGAGAGAGAGAGAAGAGAGAGAGAGGGAGAGAGAGAGAAGAAGAGAGAGAGAGAGGGAGAGAGAGAGAGAAGAAGAGAGAGAGAGAGGGAGAGGGGTGGAGGAGAGAGAGAGAGGGAGAGAGAATTTTATTGCTGTTAGGATTTGGCTTTCCCCAATTCTGAATTTCACTATTGTCCTGAAATTCTCTGTATATATGAATGCACCTGTCTCACCAGCTTCTGTCTCCACCGATTCATGCTAAGTAACAGCTGAATGAAGAGGAGAGAAGTTCCTGGGCTACTACTGGCAGATTCTGATGCTGCTGTCATTAAATCGAAGAGCTTGTGGAATAACTATCAAGAAATATTCAACACAGTCTTGAAGGGGCAGATTCAGGTGATGGTCCTGGATATTTATTAAAAATTAACAAGCTAGAAGGAGAGAACCTGCCTGATTATTTAATCATTAGACTTGGCTCTCTCTCTCTCTCTCTCTCTCTCTCTCTCTCTCTCTCTGTGTGTGTGTGTGTGTGTGTGTGTGTTCACCCCACTTTCCTGCTCTTAGTTGGAAATCATTAGACTGTGATGAAATCAGAAAACAACATCCTAATACTGACCATGACGTCTGATTTTAACTTCCATGTGGTAATCCTGGGAATACCTGTCCCAAAATTTACGTTGCTTTATAAAAGTTCAGAAGAGATAAAGCTCTTCAAAGTCATGTCTCCCTTCAAGAACAGTCGTACGACCTGACTCATATCTGAGCTGGCGACTTCTGATCTACTTTCTGACAGTACACTAGGTCTGAGAACTCAGGAGAAGTTTCTGGTCTCATATGCTCCTTTGCCAAAGAGAAGTCAACTAAGAATCCTCTGTGCATTGTCCTGGTGTGGCTGAGCACGCCCAAAAGGGGAGAAGTTGTGAGAAGTTGAGAGAAGAGTTTACCTTGGTTATAATAATCACTATCTACTGCCTTCATAAACTCTAAGACAGCAGGATCCTTCTCCATTCTCTATAAAACCCATTTCTCCCAGTCCTGGAACCTCGGGGATGTGGCTCCTTGTCCTTTATCCTTCTCTTGAACCAAACCATTTGATACTGCATCTGCTGAGCTTAACCAAATCAATGCAGCCAGTACCACCTCGACATGTTTCACTTCAGGCTGTCCAGAGACACGAGGCGTGGGATGTCAACCCTTCACCTCCATTACTCCGTCACCAAGTTGCAGATGCTACGAAGATGACATCCTTACTTTCCTGGGCAGACGACCTCACCAACGTGTCCTGGAACCTCCCCTCTCCAGAGCCCTGCCCACTAGAGAAAGATAGAGACAGACTAGGAGTATGGATCCACCTGCCAATGCCTATGTCCAGCAGAGAAGCAATTACAGAATTCCAAACTTCTGCACTCCCCAAACAATCTTTATCCATACTCCCAGAGGGATAAGGAATAGAAAAGCTTCCAATGGAGGGGACAGAATACAGAACACAGTCAGGTTGACGTCACGGTAGCATCTGCAACTTGATGTCTGAAAAAGCATTACAATATAAAGCAGAACAAAATGTTTAATAAACAGGAGCCTAAAAGTAAGAACTGTGGTGTGGAACGGCACCCCTGTAATCTTACAATCTTGTCAGTCACTATCAAATCAACAATAACAAAAGAGTTCCCCCCCATATGACTACTCCAGAATCATCTGGCCATGGCTAACTGAAATATACCTGTATTCTCAGTTTCTCAGATCAGCATACAGGTCAGCTTCTTTATCTAAATACTGCTCTCCGTGTTAACTCAAGTCTAGAGAAAGTCTGATTATTGGTGTCACACTTGATATGACCAGGGGCTTGGATCAGACACATGGGCTCTACCAGATGCACCACAGCCCAGCCCCCACATTACTATTCTCACACAACCAATTGAGGTTATTGTTTGTAACTAGAGACCCTTAGAAGAAATTCTATTACTAGAAAATTTCCATACTCTGATTATATCTAGACATATAACTCTGTATTCATTTCAAAGGATGTCTATTTTTTTTCAAATTGACACAAACATAATTTTTGACATTGAGGAGTTGAGCAAACCACCCGTTAATTCTATTAATTCTAGGTTTTCTACCTAAAATTATTTCCTCCCTAGTTAGTTGCAAAATCAATCTCAAAAAGGACTTTGATGAATGAGCTTCATTCAATTATTCAATTAATTTGCAGTCTGCCTTCCCCAAAGCAGTGGATCCTGAGCTTCCAAAGTAGTTTGATACTGTCTGTGGTATTTCAGAAGTTGAAATCTAAAACCGGTAGTTTAATTACAATTGGGCTGCTTTCAGAAATACTAACTACACCACTGAAAATAATCTCCATTTCTGAGGAAAGTAGTTTTATGACCCTAAGCCCTGAAATCTGGAAAATGGAGTTGTTCAGTTTGCAAATGACTTACTAATATCATCAATTATTAAACCAAGCAGCAAACATTTTCACAGATCAATGAGCTATTGCTGAAGAGTACAATACAATGAAATTATAGCTCTGATAAAATGTCATTGTTTTGTCACATAGATGCTTTCAAAGTTGAGTCACTTGAACTAATTCAACTTCAACCAGAAGCTGTTTCATTAAAAAAAAAAAAAAAGGTCTGAATGTGGGCTCCACATCAAATCAATGGGGTTTACAGTTAACAATATTTATATACTTTTTCTATATTTGGGAGCTACTCTCTATCCACGTTCAGCTTTGTAGTCCTATTTTCAACTCTGACACCATCTCCCCAGACAATACCTTTAGCCCACCTGCATGTTAGCTGTCAGGCTCAGGCAAAAATTAGTAAAGTCATGGGCCCCTTGGAATATACCTAGAATAGGCCTACTTACTAGCCTTTTCCAAACTGGAGGTCCCAAATCTCATCTTCTCTGTTCTTACCTTTATGTTCCTAATTATTAAACAATTTGTTTTGCTTTATATCTTACTGCCTTTCAGCCACCAAGCTGCAGATGCTACCATGACGTCATCCTGACTTCCCTGGGCAGACGACCCCAACAATATGCCCTGGAGCCTCCCCTCCCCAGAGCCCTGCCCCACTAGGGACAGACAGACACAGGCTGGGGGTGTGGATCCACCTGCCAACACCCATGTCCAACAGAGAAGCAATTACAGAAGCCAGAACTCCCACCCCATAATGATCCTGGATCCATCCTCCCAGAGGGATAAAGCTTCCAAGGGAGGGGATGGGATGCAGAACTCTGGTGGTGGGAACTGTGTGGAATTGTACCCCTCTTATCCTACAGTCTTGTCAAAATCATTATTAAATCAATAAAAAAATTGTCTAAGTATCAAACATCAGTTTTATTGACGGTTGGCTCTTAAATTCTGCTTACACTGTCTCTCACCTGAGATTCACAATCACAACTTTTGCCTACGAAGTATAGTTTTGAGGGGGAGGGCTAAGCAAAAGCAAAAGAAAGGTAGAGAATATCACTCAGTAGTTTGGCTCTCATGGACATATTATTCTAAGAAACTCTTCAACTTTAATACAGTAGCAACACTGCCTCAAACATGGGCAGAGGTGAAGGCTTGCAGGTCTAGCCATCTTTCCCTTCTGTAGCTATTGTGTGTCACTCAGTGTTCCAGTGAAATAAAAGGCTGATACAGAGCAAAGCATCAGAGCGAAGAAATAAAGTAGAGGGGCCGGGTTAGGTAGTGCACCAGGCTACGTGCACACAGTGCAAAGCACAAGGACCCTCACAAGGATCCCGGTTCAAGCCCCAGTTCCCCACTTGTGGGGGGGGGGGGTCACTTCACAGGTGGTGCAGCAGGTCTGCAGGTGTCTGTCTTTCTCTCTCCATTTCTATTTACCCCTCCCCTCTCTATTTCTCTCAGTCCTACCAGAGAGAGAGAGAGAGAGAGAGAGAGAGAGAGAAAGGAAGGGAGGGAGGAAGGGAGGAAGGAAGGAAGGAAGGAAGGAAGGAAGGAAGGAAGGAAGGAAGGAAAAAAAAATGCCCACAGGAGCAATTAATTCATAGTGCAGGAACCGAGCCCCAGTGATAACCCTGGAGGCAAAAAAAAAAAAAAAAAAAAAAGAACAAATCATAATAGGAAAAAAAAAAAAAACTAAAGTAGAAGCCTAGACTTTCCACGTCAGAGAAACTCTGTCATCACGTGTGCTGCTGCGCTGGTCACACCGCACTCGAAGCAAAGCAGGACTAGACCTTCACACGCTTGAGCACCCCTGTCCCTTGGCAGGTTGCTCTCCTACTCCAGTGTCAGCCGGCAAGAGGAGACAACAGGCACCTTCTCCCACAGAAGAGCCCAGTGTAACAGATCTTCTCCTCTTGCCTCCTGACCCTTCTTATCCGGAGAAAGCAGACCAGTGTCCACCAGGGACTGGCCAATGGAAGGCAAAGCAAAGGCTTGACAGAGACGACCCGACCCACATGCTCTGAGGTAGCTGTGGTTCGCCACCAAGTGCCTGTCAGAGGCCACGGTGGCTGCAGGGTAACGCTCTCACACAGCGACCCGCTGCTGACTAGCGGGAGCAGACCCAAGCTTGGGGTGAGAGGGTTGTGTAGAAACCCGGAACAGGGAGATGGAAGGTCGTACCCGGGCGTCAACGACTATCCGGTAATCCAGTAACTCAATTAAAAATGTAAAGGAAAATGAATAATTCTGCGCTGAATCATTGTCCTTTCACTTCCTCTTGTCCACACATTTATAAAGCATCCCTTCTTTTCATTCTCACTACTCCACTCACTGCTGGAACTTCAGGAATGAATGCTCTTGCCATCAAAGGCCGCGCTATCTGTAATTGTTCTTTTATCTTAGTCGGTCTTAAATATAAGGAGTAAAACAAGCCGGGCAAAGGAGGGGCTACATAGGCTTGTGTTCCCCGCAGTGAACAATACAGTGGACTATATACATATAATCAAGGTAATCAAGTCCAACTGTTTACAGTTATTGGATGGAACTAGACTAACACCCAAGGAAAACTCTGGGAAAACACATGATGAGTGAGATTACCTGCATTGATAAGGTCTGCGTCGACTTCATTTCGTAAAGGATACGGGCCCTGTCAAGTAAAGCATGTGTCCGATTAATCAAAGAAATTGCTCGCTGAAGACACACTAGAACTATAAATAGAACCCGGTTCTTGGAAAGCCCGACCAAATGATCATCACAGGCCTACAGATGATGCTTTAAGAATCTCAGCTTTCACTCTGTTTCTCATATTGATTCATCTCACGTATCCTGATGATTATCATAGGGTGAGTGCAAAAAATGCTTTCTTTTTTAATGTTCTATTATTTTTATTTTTCCACATGATCTTTTTTGTAATCTTTATTTATTGTATAGAGACCATCAGAAATAAAAAGGAAAGGGGAGACAGAGCGGGAAGGCGACAGAGAGACACCTGCAGCCCTGCTTTACCACTTGCAAAGCTTTCCCTCTGCAGGTGGGGACCAGGGGCTTGAACCCAGGTAACATGGGTTCATTGTAACATGTGCGCTCAACCAGGTGCGCCACCACCGGGCCCATCTTTATTTATTTATTGGATAGAGACAGTCAGAAATTGAGAGGCCAGGGGGAGATAGAGAGGGAGAGAGACAGAGAGACACCTTCAGCCCTGCTTCACCACTCATGAAGCTTCTTTCCCTGTGCAAGTGGGGACCGGGGGCTTGAACCTAGGTCCTTGCACACTGTAACATGTGCACCCAACCAGGTGTGCCACCACCAGGCCCCTCAAAAAATGCTTTCTGAGAATCACTAAAGTCTGAAAGATTAAGCTATCTGAAATAGAAATCAGTGCAACGAAAGTAATTATTTATAACCTACTACGCAGTTCTTGTCATCCTCAAATCTTCCTGTTGGTGTGGGTAATACAAACTGGACCACTACTAACTTCGAGAGGCTTAGAATAAAGAAAAATAAAACTTTCGAGTTGGGAATTCTAACTTTATCTGTCGCTACATTTTAGTGTTGATCCCTTCGGATTCCTTTTGTCTGGTTAATCTCAGTAAGGCACTTATAACTACTGGCATGAGACATGTCGTCTCAAAACACAGCATGTTTTGAAGGGAGAAAATGGGAGAAGAGAGAAGACAGAGGTACGAGAGGCTGGTAAGAATGAGGCCATCCTGGTTGTGGAATCTTACCCTACTTTCTATGGAGGAACCAAAATGTATCCTCTAAGTACACTGAACAGGCAGGCCGTTTTAGGTATATTTACGGTTTCCTATACACAGTAGCCATGGATACATTCTTTCTAAACTATTCACCTTATCCTCAGAATGAGGACACTGGTCTTGCTAGATAATAAGGAACCGTAAAGATCTTAAGCCTTTGACAGCAGCATAAAGCTGTTTTTCCCCCAGACACAAATCATTTCATGTATTTTTGAAAATGGCCGTGGCTTTTCCAGAATCAGTCAGTACCGACTACATATCCATAGCTTCACTTTCTGTATGTGTGAGTTTTATCGCATTAACGTTTTAAAGTCATTGAGAAAAAAGTAAAAGATTAGAAATACTAAACATTGGCAAACTATAATCTGTGTAGCCATTAATCAAAAGGGGCACCTGGGAAAGAAAGGTTTTCCTCATTTTAATATGAGGTAGAAATTCTGATGATTTTCTGTGAGATAGCAAACTCATCTGGAAGGTTCATCTTGAGAAAGAGCTTTACGTTTGAACTAGACCTTGAAACAGAATTAGATGAAAACTTCATAGGGGGCCAGGCAGTGGCACAGCTGCTGAGCACACATTGTACCATGTGCAAACACCAGCTTTGAGCCCCTGCTCCCCACTGTCTCTCTTTCTCTCCTTCTCTCTCAATTTCTCTCCATCCTATCAAATAAAATAGAGAGGGGAAAGAGGAAAAGTGGCTGTTGAAAGTAGTGGATTCATAGTGCAAGCACCAAGCCACAGCGATGAGCCTGGTGTCTGAGAGAGAGGGAGAGAGGGAGAGGGAGAGGGAGAGGGAGAGGGAGAGGGAGAGGGAGAGGGAGAGGGAGAGGGAGAGGGAGAGACGGAGAGACGGAGAGAGGGAGAGAGAGACGATGGAGAGAGGGAGAGGGAGAGAGGGAGAGAGAGAGGGAGAGAGAGAGGGAGAGAGAGAGAGGGAGAGAGAGAGGGAGAGAGAGAGAGGGAGAGAGAGACGATGGAGAGAGGGAGAGGGAGAGGGAGAGAGGGAGAGAGAGAGGGAGAGAGAGAGGGAGAGAGAGAGAGGGAGAGGGAGAGGGAGAGAGGGAGAGAGAGAGGGAGAGAGAGAGGGAGAGAGAGAGAGGGAGAGAGAGAGGGAGAGAGAGAGGGAGAGAGAGAGGGAGAGAGAGAGAGGGAGAGGGAGAGAGAGGGAAAGAGAGAGGGAGAGAGATAGGGAGAGGGAAAGGAAGAGAGAGGGAAAGAGAGAGGGAAAGAGACAGGGAGAGGGAGAGGGAGAGGGAGAGGGAAAGAGAGAGGGAGAGGGAGAAGGATAAATTTTATGAGTCTGTCAACTGTCAGTAAAGTACTGGTGAAAAAGTAGCGACTTTACTCCTGAATCTCTCATCCAATGTTTTAGTGGTTTTCACTTTATATACAATTGCTAGCAACCTCCATTGCTCTGTCCAGCCACACAAAAGCTAAACACTGAAACAAGGGAGGTACTCAGTGGCAGAGCACAGGACTTGCCCAGGTCCCAGATTCTAACCCAGCATTGCACATACCAGAGAGCTAAGCAGTGCACTGTCTCCCCCCACCTCTCTCTCTCTCTCTCTCTCACACACACACACACACACACACACACACACACACCCCACACTAGAAAATTCAGATGGTCAAAAAAAAAATACCATCTATTACACAAAATACAATAGTACATAGTTATCACAACTTTCTAGTAAATATGACATACCATTATAATGATTAAGTCAAGTTGAAACCTTTAAACAATTTTCAGCTACAGGAAGCCTTCATATTTCCAGTCTGAATAAATAAAGCTTTATAATTTCTATCTTACCAGACCCAGGATTCCATTTTCACTTTGCAGATGAACTGTGATTTCGCGGCTGATATAGTTACTGGCCAGCAGTGGAATTCCTATGCCCAAGTTTGCTAGAAGAAAAGATGTTAAGGTCCAGCATGTGAATGGCAGGGAGCTTATGTTATCAGACTCACAGATGTGCACACAGGACTCTAAGCAGAGTCATCCCTGAAGACACCAGTCAATCTCTAGGCACTATTTGGTCAGTTTTTGAAACTCTACCAATAAGATTAATATGCTTTTCCCAAAGTAGCTATTTTATCTATTAAAAAATTTATTGGGAGTCGGGCTGTAGTGCAGTGGGCTAAGCGCAGGTGGCGCAAAGCACAAGGACCGGCATAAGGATCCCGGTTCGAACCCCGGCTCCCCACCTGCAGGGGAGTCGCTTCACTGGTGGTGAAGCAGGTCTGCAGGTGTCTGTCTTTCTCTCCTCCTCTCTGTCTTCCCCTCCCTCTCTCCACTTCTCTCTGTCCTATCCCACAACTACAACAACAATAATAACTACAACAATAAAACAACAAGGGCAACAAAAGGGAATAAATAAATAAAATAAATATAAAAAAATTTATTATCTTTATCTATTGGATAGTGACAGCCAGAAATGGAGAGGGAAGGGAGAGACAGAGAGGCGAGAGACAGAGAGACACCTGCAACACTGCTTCACCACTCGCAAAAAAAAAAAAAAATCCCCCTGCAGGTGGGGACTGGGGGCTCGAACCCCAGTCCTTGCGCATTGCGACATGTGCGGTCAGCCAGGTGGGCCACCACCCAGCCCCCCAAAACAGTAATTTTAGAAGAAGAGTCACAAAGTCACTTTTGTTGCAAGACACTGTATTGTCATTAATTTGTCTAGCCAGCTTGGATTGCTGTATTATGACATGTTAAGGCTGATGTGTTATTAAACGTGACTCGATTTCTGGTTTTGCTTGGTTGTGTGTGCGTTTGTTGTTAGTGACTGGGCTTCACAGTTGCAAACTGCCTTTTTCAGAGAAAGGCAGAAGAGAGAGGGAAAGACACCACAGCATTAAAAACTCTTCCCACACACTGGATACCAGCGAGCTGGTATCCAGTGAGTGACAAGCACGGGAAACAGGAGCAAGCGGCTGCTGACTCAACACTGTCGAAAGCAGTTTTCCGTGTCTGGGGCGATGCCTTGGCTTGTGGAGAAGAGGGTTCTCGGGGCCGGGCGGTGGCACACCCAGTTAAGCACACACAGTACTCTGCAGGAGGACCCAGGTTTGAGTCCCTGCTCCTCCCCTGCAGTGAAGCCACCTCATGAGTGGTGAAGCAGGTCTGCAGGTGTCTCTCTCACTCCTTTCTCTGTCTCCCCCTCCCCTCTCAATTTCTCTCTGTGCTATCAGATAAAATAGGGAGGAGAGAGAGAATTGGAATCTCATGGCTGAAGTTCCTGTGTTACATGCTCCTTCTCCTCCTCCTCCTCCTCTTCTCTCTCTCAAGTTTCTCTGTACAACTATTAGGAAAAAAAAATCAATTAAAAAATCAAAAACAACTTTCTATCAGATTTACAACTAAAAATAAAAATGGCTTAGCATCCTAATAAAGGGATACCCTTTTTTTAATTAAAAAAATCATCTGGATAAAACCAAAATGTCTGCTTTAAAATGTGTGGACATGTTAACATTCACTGAGGATAACGGGATCTTCTCTAAGCTATAGACAGAGGGAAGATGAAGAGATGCTATAGGTTTCAACAAGTAACAGCTGAGCTCACAGAAAAAGGCAGACATTTATTTAAGACATTCAGCAGCTAAGGGTGTTGAATCTTCTCCCGAGATGATCAGCATGGGGCTGATCCTGACGTGAGCACAGCACTGTGGGTACAATCTGGTCTCTGAGCACAGGCGACCTGCTCAGACAGCTTGTCAGAACACACACTGTTTAGTTCCCAACACTGCACACCTCAGACCCTCTCAGTACTAGGTACAGAGTGACAGCACTCTGATGAGATCCTAATAATGACAAGACCTTTCTGAATCAAGGCAAAAAACAAAACAAAAAAAAAAGCCCACCTCTGTACATGCTATTAAATTATTGACTCCAAAGCCAGCAGGATAACGCAGTATGTCTAAGAAGCTACAGCTACGTGGCTTACCCCTTGGCATTTCCTCATAATAGCACACAGAACAGATTGAGACAGTACACACAGTAATGAGCTATTCCACTTTGAGCAGGAGTTTGCGGGGGGGGGGGGGGAAGAAAGCAATCCAATTAGCAGTTTTATACCTCTAGTCTCTCATCCAATTCTACCAATTTTCTCACTTCTTTTAGACATTTATTTTGTGGTAGCCAGAGCTCCTCTGGTCTGGGCCAATGTTTTCAAACACAGAGGGAAAGAGGGAAAGGCACCAAGAGCACCAAAGTCTCCTGCAGTGCAGTGGGGGGCCAGGTTCAAGCCTGGGGTGCCCGTGTAACGAAGCAGGAACTCCACCCAGGTGAGCTGCCTGGTTAGCTCTGTAATGTCTTTGCAGTCAGTCCGATATTAGGGAGGGAGAAAATTTTTTGCTCCCTGCAGTGAAAAAGGCGACAGATGCTATGCCTTGCCAGTGTCTTCCGTAGACAATATCCTGACGATGCAAACCATTTTTTTCAAAAACCATTGCTATCATAGAGTCAATACTGAACTATCAAGAGTCAAGAAACTGACTGACTGACTGACCTACTGGAGGTGAGGGGGAAGTCCAGCTGCCTCTTACCTGTGAGTTAGCTGACTGGAGTGCCGTCCAGCGCAGGGGCTGGCTGAGAGGAGTCAGCATCCTACTGTCTTTGCTTTTGTAAATTCTCCCCATGACACAAAACTTAAAATAGTAAGTGAGGGGCCAGGTGGTGGCGCACCTGGCTGAGTGCGCATGTTACAGGGCACAAGGACCCGGGTTTGAACCCCCAGTCCCCACCTGCAGGGGGAAAGCTTCAGGTGAAGCAGGGCTACAGGTGTCTGTCTCTTCTTCTCTATCTCCCTCTTCCCTTTCCATTTTTGGCTGCCTCCAATAAATAAAGAAAATACAAAAAAAAAAAAAAAAAAGAAAATTAAAGACACGGTGCTGGAGATAAAACGATAAAGTCGGTGTCTCTCTGTTTCTCTCCCTCTCTGTCTCCTCCTCCCCTCTCAGTTTCTCTCTGTCCTGTCCAATAAAATGGAAAAAACAGCCACCAGCAGCAGTGAATTTATAGTGCTAGCACCGAACCCCAGGGAAACCCAACAGGCAAAAAAAAAAAAAAAAAAAAAAGAGAGTCTTAGTTTTAGTAGTTTGAAAGATGATGGTTATCTTAGTCAGAAGTTCATTTATGGTACTTGTCATGTGTCTAGATACTCCTGTCACAGGTCTTCAAGTTTGCCCTTCACAGATGTGTCACTCATCAATCTTTTATCATACACTCTTTTGATTTTGTTTTTCTCTCCACGGTTATCGCTGGGGCTCGGTGCCCGCACTATGAATCCACTGCTCCTGGAGGCTATTTTTCCCATTTTGTTGCCCTTGTTGTTCTTATTATTGTCGTTGTTTTTAGATAGAACAGAGAGAAATCGAGAGATGGGGAAGACAGGGAAGGGGAGAGAAAGATGCTTATGAAGCAACCCCCCTGCAGGTGGGGATCGGGGTTGGAACTGGGATTTTTAAGGCAGTCCTTGCACTTTGCACTATGTGCGCTTAACCTGGACTCTAATTTAATTTACATGTATCCTTTCTACTATGTAGTTTAATGTTTGACATGTTGGAAACAAGGAAAATAGCAGACTGACTGACTTACTGTTGTTGAAAGGCACTGAAAATCAGAGCAACTGCAATAAAGTGCCTCGAGCTACCTCTTTTTTGACAAAATATCTAAAGCATAATTTGAATCTTTCAATGAATCCTACAAAACACTTGACACAAAAGAGAACACCCACAGCGTCTCTGACAGAGAAAACTAGGACTTGTTACAAACTTGGGTTTTAAATATCAGAGAATATGCAAACGTCAGAATACAAAGAGAGTAAATACTACTGGTTATAATCAGCACCTCTCTGCTGAATTGTTCCGAATAGCACTTAGCCAAACACCAAATCACAAGGATTCCTTGCATCATAGAAAATCGGCAAATTTTTTGCCATCTACTTTCAAGAAGACAGATAATTCCAGCTTCAGACATCTTGATATCTTTAGGTTTTTGCCAAGTTTTGTTTTTTAAAAAAGTGATCAACTACTTAAAAAAAAAAAAAAAACCAAATGACAACAAACGAGAGAGGAACTGTTCTGCAGGGGGTCTGGTGACATAAAGAATGTGGAAAACGCTGAGAACTGCGTCTCTGCCCTGTTTTAGAGAGACGAAGGATACCATACATGCCGTCCTGGAACTCCAGAGCTGCCCTCTTGATGATACGCTCCCTTACTTCATCATGGGATTTACCAGAACTGGGTGGTGCTGCTTTTTCTTCTCGGGTTGATATGCGCTGGAAAATGAAGAGAAGTGAGTGAACTCTTGTATTTGAGCACTGCTGAAAGATAGACGTGCGCTGGGAAAAACGTGAGTATGTCTTTTTCATTGTCTGTATGAAGTAGATCTCAACGATATGACATGATTAAAAACAATAAAAGTGAAGTATCTGATAATACAAATAATTCCTTTTTAAAAAAACTTTTTTCTAATTTTTATTAATATTTCTTTATTTTCCCTTTTGTTGCCCTTGTTGTTTTAGTGTTGTAATTATTATTGTTGCTATTGATGTCATCATTGCTGGGTAGGACAGAGAGAGATCAAGAGAGGAGGGGAAGACAGAGAGGGGGAGAGAAAGACAGACATCTGCAGACCTGCTTCACCGCCTGTGAAGCGACTCCCCTGCAGGTGGGGAGCTGGGGGGCTCGAACCAGGATCCTTACTCCGGTCCTTGTGCTTTGCGCCACGTGCACTTCACCTGCTGCGCTACTACCCGACTCCCAGAAATAATTATTTTTAAAAAATATTATCTGTATTTGTTTATTGGATAGAGACAGAGAAATTGAAAAGAACGAGAAAATAGAGGGAGAGAGAGAGAGAGAGACCTGCAGCCCTAGCTTCACCACTGGCCAAGCTTCCCCCTGGCAGGTGGGGATCAGTGGCTCGAACCCAGGTCCCTGGGCACTGCAATGTGTGTGCTTAACCAGGTGCACCACCACCTGGCCCCAAAATAATTCTTTAAAAAAAAAAAGGGAAAAAGGTCAGATTTGTTTGAAGAGTTGAGATATGCTTATTCTGTCTCGCTGAAGAAAATCATCTCTCCGTTATTGTGCGCTTTCCACCGCCATCTCCAAGACTCCTCTAGCCGACCTAGCGCGAGGGCAAAGGGTGAAGGCAGGACGAGGAGACAGTCGCAGGAATCTGCTTTGAAATAGTCACCATCTATCTGCCAGACGGCATTGCTGCCAATGAAGCATTTTCACCTGTAGCTTCTCTGGACTCGTTTTTGCTGGCTTTTATTTATTTATTTATTTTTCCCTGCTTTTTGCTACAAGATCACCTCTGGGAATCACCAAAATCACACAGGAAATGATTGCCATCTCTAAGTCATGACCGGATTCTGGCTCCTGTTTGAAAGTGTCCCATCCTTTCTCCCAACCTCCTGCCACCCCCGCCCCCACCCCGAGCATTCGTTTTAGATCACAGAGTATCTTTCTGTCTAATATCTGGGATAAAAGAAGGCATTATCGGGGGTCAGGCGGTAGCGCTGTGGGTTAAGTGCACATGGCGCAAAGTGCAAGGACCAGCGTAAGGATCCCGCTTTGAGACCCCGGCTCCCCACCTGCAGGGGAGTCACTTCACAGGCGGTGAAGCAAGTCTGCAGGTGTCTGTATTTCTCTCCGCTTCTCTGTCTTCCCCTCCTCTCTTCATTTCTCTCTGTCCTATCCAACAACGAACGACGTCAACAATAATAACTGCAACGAGGCTACAACAACAAGGGCAACAAAAGGGGGGGAAATGGCCTCCAGGAGCGGTGGATTCATGGTGCAGGCACTGAGCCCAGCAATAACCCTGGAGGAAAAAAAAGAGAAGAAGGAGGAGAAGGAGAAGGAGAAGAAGAAGAGAAGAGGAAGAAGAAGAAGAGGAGGAGGAGGAGGAGGGGGAGGGGGAGGGGGGGGGAGGAGGAGGAGGAGGGGTATTATCTACTCTACGGATATCCCCTACCCTACATCTGCCTCATCTATTGTTGATTCTAAGGTAAACTGCTCAACACTGATATATCAGCTCTGTTCCAACTGATCATTCTGCAAACTTCTCAGGAGGCTTGTCATAACTTCAAAAGCACTGGGACCTACCTCCATCTGCCGTGACTCCATACCTATCACCCCTCAGAACGCAACAGTAATGGGAATGGGTGTTTGTTCTGGTCTTTATAAAGAGTGAAACACATCTGAGACAGACACAGCTGAACAAACACTGAGTCCCGCGGAGGTAAATTCACCAAAGGCCCACTATCCCTCTCGAGCCTCACCCACCCCATAAGCTTCTCCTCAAAGCCATGCTTCATAAGTTAGGGTGGGTCCAGCAGCCTGGAAGGCGCGAGCTAAAGAATCACAGAATGCACACGGGGGTGTGTACATCGTAAACACCAGCTGTTGTTGGACTGGATGAGAACGCAGACTATCGTGTTACTTCCTCTTGGTAGGCACAAGAAAAGTCCCTAGTAAGATCCAAAGTAGGACTTTCTTCCTTCCTTCCTTCCTTCCTTCCTTCCTTCCTTCCTTCCTTCCTTTCTTTCTTTCTTTCTTTCTTCAGTCCTTTCTTTCTTTCTTTCTTTCTTTCTTCCTTCCTTCCTTCCTTCCTTTTCTCTTCTTCCTCCTCCTCTTATTCTTTTTTTTTTCCCCACCAGGGTTATTGCTGGGGCTCAGCGCCTGTACTAGGAATCCACCTGCCCTGCAGCCGTTCTTCCCTTTCTTTCTTCCTTTTCTTTCTTGCTTTTTTTTTTCTTTCTATTTTTATTGCCAGGACAGAGAGCAATTGCGGGGGAGTCGGGGGGGGCAGAAAGGAAGGAAAGAAAGACACCTGCAGACCAGCTCCACCGCTCATGAAGCTTCCCCATTGCAGGTGGGGAGCAGCGACTCACTCCAAGGCACAGGTAAGATAATTAGATTCACAATTAACAGCAAAATAAAAAAGCTAATTCAATTACCTCAATTCTTTTCTCATATGATGGTCCTTTTATAAGACGATGGACATAAATACTAGGAATATGGATTTCATCTGGGGAAAAGGATCCAGTATCCACAATTTCTTCAACCTGGGCAAACAAAGAAAATATTTTAAAGTGAAACTGTGAAAGCTTAAACTGCATGTTTTAAGTGAAATACTTAGAGCTTCGCCGCAAACATAGCTGGGGACCTGCACTATAGAAGTACGCGCAGCACTTATTGCTAGACACAATAAAAGGGAGACATTTAAATATATGGGTCTAAATATCAAATACAGAACAGCCAGTTCCTAAAAACTTCAGTTGCAAATGTGTCAAACGGTTCGTCAGTACAGCTGCTTGAACGTTCAGAAACTGTAGCTCAGCTATGTCAGACTTGAAAGCACATTACCCTAAGCCCAGATCTTCACACTTAGTGGGAAATTGTTCCTATCAAAAGCAAACCTATAACAGCATCTGTTCGGTCAATTAAAGAGCTTATTAAATATAGAAGTAAGTGCTATTTGTAAGAGTTTTTAATTATCCCTGTTACAAGTGTCCTAGGATGGGGACAGCATGGTGACCCCTGAAATAACTTTTCTTAAAGACAGACAGTTAATTCCCATGTTAATATGCACATGGGAATTTCAAAAAGAAACAACTGCCTCATTACTAGAAATGTACAATCCAATTAGGATTAGAGCCACTCACAGAACAGAGGGCATTTTTCACAACAGGAAACACTGCTCAAGTTAACACAGTATGTCACAACTTGTAAAATGATGGCACTGCTGGTTGAGCACACAAGTTACAATGTGCAAGGATCCGGGTTTGAGCCCCCTGTCCCCACCTGCAGGGGGAAAGCTTCGAGAGCAGGGAAGCAGGGCTGCAGATGCCTCTGTCTCCGTCTCTGTCCCTTCCCTATCACACTCTTTCTTCTCGATTTCTGGCTGTCTCTATCCAATAGATAAATAAAGATAATTAAAAAATAAGATGATGAAACTGGAAGTGATTATACTAAGTGATAACAGGCGCCCTACAGTGGCCACATGTAGCTGTGGAATATTGATGACAAAGCAAACACAGATGACATGAAATCGATGAGGTTGTACCCCTGAGGCACCTACAGTCCTGTAAAGCAACACTTCTTCAAACAAACAGAAAAAGTCAGACTTAAAACAGAGTGCAAGAACGCAGCCAATGTGTGAAATGTCAGCTGAAAGCTATGTGAGCCCAGCTGGTAGAACGCTCGACTCCAAGCTGAAAGTAGTGAGTTCAGTCCCAGGTATTGGATATGCAGAGCAACATGTTGGCTCTCTCTTTAATCAATATATACATCTTTAAAAAGCTCTTATTTGAGGTGAAGAACTCTGAAAATGTCCAGGAGGTCTAGTCTGTCCATAGCTTTATTTGATTCTCGTTTCTTTGTTGAGTCGCAGCTTCCTTGATCTGTCTTAAGTGTGAGAGTGGGGTGTTAAAAGTCTCCCACTATTATTGTACTACTATTGATGTGTTTTTGTAGTTGTTTCAGACCCCTTTGTGGGCCCCCATACGACCTTGCCCTCAACTCGGATCAACAATGGTAGAGAATGTCCATCCTCCGAAGGGAGGCTGGACAACACACACTATGCTACACCTGAGGAAGATGGGTCCCGAAATTGGGGCAGCTTGGAATGACCACAGAATGTGAGCTCAGATCTACAGGGATGCAGAGGTCACACAGGCTCCTAAGCTGAATAAGGGCCCCAGACCACATCAGATAGATGGGGTTTACAGTCAACAATATTTATACCCCTGTCCCCTATTAGGGAGCTGCTCTCTTCCCTGATCCAGCTTTCTGGATCAGACACCATGACATCCTCTCCCCAGACAATAACCTGGACCCACCTGCATATCAGATTTCAGGCTCAGAGGCAAAAAGGAAAAGGAAAAAAAAACACCTAGTCTAGCCACAGGCCCTTTGGAATATAACTAAAATATGCCTACTAGCTAGCTACAAAATGGAGGACCCCCCCCCCCCAACTCTTCATCTTCACTATTCCAGCCTTTAGGTCCATGATTGGTCAACAATTTGTTTGCTTTGTATGTTAACTCTCTTTTCAGCCATCAGACTCCAGATGCCAGCATGATGCCGACCAGACTTCCCTGGGCAGACAACCCCACCAATGTGTCCTGGAGCTCCGCTTCCCCAGAGCCCTGCCCCACTAGGGAAAGAGAGAGACAGGCTGGGAGTATGGATCCACCTGTCAACGCCCATGTTCAGCAGGGAAGCAATGACAGAAGCCAGACCTTCCACCTTCTGCATCCCACAGTGACCCTGGGTCCATACTCCCAGAGGGATAAAGAATAGGAAAGCTATCAGGGGAGAGGATGGGATATGGAGTTCTGGTGGTGGGAATTGTGTGGAGTTGTATCCCTCTTATCCTATAGTTTGTCAATGTTTCCTTTTATAAATAAAAATTTAAAAAAAAACAATTTTAGTGCCAGTTCTAGAAGGTTTCAGGACCAGTTTTGTGTGGTATTTGACAAAGAAAAGTAAGAAATAATCGATATGGGAGTCGGGCTGTAGCGCAGTGGGTTAAGCGCAGGTGGCGCAAAGCACAAGGACCGGCATAAGGATCCCGGTTCGAACCCCGGCTCCCCACCCGCAGGGGAGTCGCTTCACAAGTAGTGAAGCAGATCTGCAGGTGTCTGTCTTTCTCTCCTTCTCTCTGTCTTCCCCTCCTCTCTCCATTTCTCTCTGTCCTATCCAACAACGACAACAACAATAACTACAACAATAAAACAACAAGGGCAACAAAAGGGAATAAATAAATAAAAAATAAATATTAAAAAAAAATTTTTAAAAAAGAAAAAGAAAAGAAATAATTGATATAAGAGGAAAGACTAGTATAATCAGGTGATCTGAAGAGTAGAACAAAAAATAAATAAAATTAAAATAAAATAAACAAAGAGTAGAATAGATTTGTTTAGGACCAAGAATGCAAGCTCACAAGTGCCCCTCTGACTAGAACAGCAAGGCACCTCCTGAGATGAGGAGCGAGGGAGGCAGAGAGCCAAGAGCAGAGCGTGTGTGCAGAGCACGTGTAAGAGGCCTCGGATAAGGTCAAGCTGCAGGCCCGGTGGCTAAGAGCTACCCAGACACGAGCACCACCTGTTCCATCCCAAAATCCAGACACGAGAAGCTTCTCTAATTAGTGCTAGTCTTCAGTTATTAACAAGGTAACAGAGGCTAGGCAATGTCAGTTTTATTGATTTGACCTTTGTTTCAAAAAGCAGTGCTTGCTTTCTCTCTCTCCTGCCTCCTTCCGATTTTATAATTAGGCAAAGTCTTATTTCAAAGTGGAGAGAATTCATCTTATGGTGAATATGTATATATATATATATATATATATATATATATATATATATACATATACATATATTGCTTTTACTTGGCAAACATTATTTATAACTCAGGTCAGAGAACAGAGATGGTACAAGGCAGTCACGTCCTTTATTTTATTGTATTTCAGCGGCAACCTCAATCCATTAAAGCCACAGAAGCGAGTCCGAGGCAAAAGCTGCACATCTGCAGACCACGCTGCAGACCACACCAGGTTTGGGCTTCTGGAGGAAGAAGGGCAGGAACCATGCAGGATTTTTTTTTAGCTTTCAAAAAGTGGCTCACTAAGAGCATTCTTTTTGCCAGGAGATATATTGTAAAAAAAAAAAAAAAATGGCAGACAACAAGCAATAATGTCTAGAATCATAAAAACACTAAGTGACCTTAAATCAACAGAAAGTCCCAGAAGACTAGAAATATGAAGAGGGAAGACAGAGAATCACGGAACAGCTGTGAGGAGGGGAGGTGCCCACAGTCTCCCAGAGGATGGGGCAGATGAAGAGGAAATGAAATATGAACTAAGTGAGCATGCAAGGCACACACACACACACACAAATCAAGAGTCCAACGCTTTCCTAAATCCTAAGAAGGCAGGGACGGACTTAGCTCCTCAGGCTTCCCACTCGGTGACAATTTGACAAGAACAACAATCTATGAGAAAGTGGCCTATGCTTCCGTAAGCATAAGAGGCCTGAAGTAAACACGTGTGTATTGTAGAAACCTGAACTGACATGCCCAGGTTAAGGTAGAAACTAGTGAGTGCAAACAAGTACCCCTGTCGTGTCATCCTTGAGAGCTGGCTGATCTGCTTTCATAGAAACAGACTTTTTACAATGCTCCGAAAAATAAGTTCACTGCCCTTGCACTGGTGGACTGGAGAACAATGGCAGTTTCTACTGGAGGGGGATGGAGGCATAGATCTTTTGGTGTGGAATTATACCACTATTATCTTATAGCTTTGTAAATAACGACGAAATCACTACTGGGAAAAAAAGTTATGCGCCATCTACTCAGTGGAGTACTACCAGGCAAACGGGCGGCCCCGGAGGTGACGGTGCTTAAGGACGGGAGGAAAGTGAAAGCCAGCTGCGAGGGGCGTCAGCCTTATGCTGACTATAGAGGGCTGAAGGGCACGGGGCTATCCCCCCACTACGAGCTTGTAGGTCACTATTATTAGATCACTAATAAAAGTCTGGGGGACGTTTTTGCAAACAGATTTAGAAGAAGTTCATGACAAGGATTATTCTCACTGATTGTAGCATCAACTCCAAACATTCTATCCCATGCAAGAATTTCGCTAAAATCTTAGGTGACCTAACATGTCTATCTTCTCTAAATATGGGACTTAAATAACATTCAGGCAGCATGAAAAAAATATACAAATGTGGGGGGAGACTACAGATCCTGGAAAAGGATGACAGAGAACCTAGTGGGAGTTGTACTGTTATGTGGAAAACTGAGAAATGTTATGCATGTACAAACTATTTTACTCACTGTCAAATGTAAACATTAATCCCCCAATAAAGGGAAAAATCAAATAAAAATTATATATGTATATATATTTTATGTGTCATATCTTCTTCTAAAAGAAAATTTTATTAGCAATTCCAGAGAAGGAATTAAAATGAAAAAATGAAAACATCTACCCAGAAGAATTAAAATACTTCTAAAACATTCATCTGAAGCAGCAGCCTTATCAGTAATAGTTAAAAAAAAAATTATTCGAGCAGTAGTGCAGCAGGTTAAGCGCAGATGGCGCAAAGCGCAAGGACCGGTATAAGGATCCCGGTTCGAGCCCCCGGCTCCCCACCTGCAGGGGAGTCGCTTCCCAGGCGGTGAAGCAGGTCTGCAGGTGTCTGTCTTTCTCTCCCCCTCTCTGTCTTCCCCTCCTCTCTCCATTTCTCTCTGTCCTAGCCCACAACAATGACATCAATAACAACAATAAGTACAACAATAAAACAAGGGTAACAAAAGGGAATAAATAAATATTAAATATATATATATACCATTATGACATGTCGGAAGGAAAACATGAAGGTGTGATCACGAGACTCAAAGGGGGAACTTTTTTCAATGAAGATGCTGGTAGATAAACGGAGAAAGACATTTTCTGTTGGGTTCGTGCTTATTAGTGATGCCAAGTAAAATGTTGAAAGGTCCCTCTTCCAGACTATTTCCTTAAGCTTCTAGGCTATTACTCACCCGTGAAGCTTTTATAATCCAGGAGCACAGTATTTAACCCTTACGTGCAAAAGAGAACTGGGTTGAATTCTCTTTTTTTTTGTTTTGTTTTTCCCCCAAAATTAATGACCTGGCTGAATTCAGCAGAGATTGTGGCTTAAATTCAGCCTGTGAAGGACTCAATAGTTTCTACATTAAAAATGTATTTTGAAATGTGCAATAAAATATGGGTTTTCTTCTTATGTCCTTTTTTTAAAAAAATGTCTCCATATGTTTCCATTTCTCTGGAACAATAAGCTAGGTGGGATCCTACTTATCATTAAGAAAATTATAATGTGGTGTATTGCACCAGAATAAAGAATTCTGTGGGGCTGGGGGAGTGTTCAGGTCCTGGAACATGATGGCTGAGGATGACAGCCCCCAGCCTAGGTGGGGGCTAGAGTGTTCTGTGGAAAACTGGGAAATGTTACACATGGACCAACTACTATATTTTATTGTTGAGTGTTTACCATTAATCCCCCCAATAAAGAGAAAAAAGAAACTTACAATGGAATCATTGGGTTGTATTTGTTTGTTTTTCTACGATTCAGTTTAATCAAGTTAGGTGTAAATGCAAAAACAATCTTCAAAGCATAATGCCCTTTCTTCTCCAGCTACAATTCAATATCCAAAAGTATGTCTTAAAGATGTTCAAACACAGTCATGGTATTCTCAACCATGACTATCATGTCAGCATTACAGATACAAATCCACTGATACAACAGACACCATCAAGGTTATTCTACTCTTTCATTTGGTTGATTGGTTGGTTGGTTTTCTGGATGGTATCGCTTGGTTGCAGTTTTTCCCAACAAACTGTATTTCAGTCTCTAGTCAGTACTGGTAAGGAAAACCAGTCCTACTCCTGAGGTCGTCATTCACAGCAAGGAGTTAAAACCTATCAGGGAAAAACTGAAGTCTTCTCACCAATGTGTCCTGGAGCCTCCCCTCCCCAGAGCCCTAACCCACTGAGGAAAAACAGAAACAGGCTGGGGCTGTGGATCCACCTGCCAATGTCTGTGTCCAGCAGAGAAGCAATGGCAGAAGCCAGGCCTTCCACCTTCTGCACCCCATAAAGGATTTTGGTCCATATTCCCAGAGAAATAAAGAACAGGATACACAAGTCTGGTGGTAGGAATTACATGGAATTGTACCCCTCTTACCTTACAATCTTGTTAGTCATTATTAAATTACTAATAAAAAAAAAACCTAGGATATTGCATTTAAAACACCTTCTTGGCACAGAACTCAACTCTGAAACACCACTACTATTTGAAAAACCAAGAATGATCATGGAAAAAAAAATCTTATTTTTTAGAGAGCATTTTTCCCATTAAAGAAAAAGGACTGTGACTAAGACAAAAATAGTAATTCAGGGGCTGAGGAAACAGCATAGTGATTATCCAAAAGTCTCTCCTGCCTGAGGCTCCCAGGTCCCAGGTTCAATACCCAGCATCACCAGATGAGCAGTGCTCGGGTCTAATCTCTCTTGTCTCTTTGTCTCTCTTGTCATTCTCTCTGTATCTTTCTCTCTCATTAAAATGAGTGAAATACTTTTTAAAAAGAAAAATAGTAATTCATTGATGCAAGTACCTGTAAGAACGATTTTGTCCACATGATTTGAATGTGACATGGTTCACTACTTTCTTCTACAGTTAGAAAGAGGCTTAAAAGCATCCAATAGCACAGCTATATACAAGATAATGGATACTGTACAGCAAACCCTAACAAAAGGACTTTTCAAAGTTAACCCAATTAACAAATAATGTGATGATAACATTAACTATCGATTGTCTTTTTGAACCCTAAGACAGCAGGAACCTCACATCTCCACTATAGAGCCCCTACTTCCCCCAGTCCTGGAACCCTTGGATAGGGCCCACTTTCCCGTATGCCTCTCCCAATCCAAAACAAATAATATTGCATCCACTGATCACAACCTAACCAACGCAACGATTGCCACCTCAACATGCTTCACCTCAGACTGTGTCCAGAGACTTCACGTGTGGAATGACAACCCTTCAGCTTCATTACTTGGGTGAGAACTTTCCTTTTATAGTACACTCTAATTTCATCTCAGGTGGTTCACTTTCTAACAAAGTCCCAAAACCTAGATATACACCAGTTTCTGTGAGAGAGAGCTTATGTGCACACGTATCCATAAACTACTGCAAAATATATACCTGAAAGCAGAAGTACACTAGAGTTTGCAGTGAGTACCCCCCTAACACTTCCTCTCCACTATTCCAAGCTTTGGGTCCATGATTGCTCAACAATTTGTTTGGCTTTGTATGTTAACTCTCTTTTCAGTCACCAGGTTCCAGATGCCACCAGGATGCTGGCCAGGCTTCCCTGGACTGAAGACCCCACCAATGTGTCCTGGAGCTCAGCTTCCCCAGAGACCCATCCTACTAGGGAAAGAGAGAGGCAGACTGGGAGTATGGACCGACCAGTCAACGCCCATGTTCAGCGGGGAAGCAATTACAGAAGCCAGACCTTCTACCTTCTGCAACCCTCAACGATCCTGGGTCCATGCTCCCAGAGGGCTAGAGAATGGGAAGGCTATCATGGGAGGGGGTGGGTTGTGGAGATTGGGTGGTGGGAATTGTGTGGAGTTGTACCCCTCCTACCTTATGTTTTTGTTCATTAATCCTTTCTTAAATAAAAAATTTAAAAAAAAAAAAGAAAGAAAGAGGCAACAAGGCAGTCAGGTGGTAGCGCAGTGGGTTAAACACAGGTGACATGAAGCGCAAAGACCAGCCTAAGGATCCCAGTTTGGGGCCCCGGCTCCCCACCTGCAGGGGTTCACTTCACAGGCGGTGAAGCAGGTCTGCAGGTGTCTGTCTTTCTCTCTCCCTCTCTGTCGTTCTCTCCTCTCTCTAACAACAACAACGTCAATAGCAACAACAACCACTACAACAATAAAACAACAAGGGCAACAAAAAGGGAATAAGTAAATAAATATTTAAAAAAAAAAAAAGAAAGAAAAAGAAAGAGCCAATAAGTAATGAGTGAAGAGGACTGGATTTTGAACCAGAAGATACACAGTCTTCTTTGAGCCCTGTGTGGTCTAATAGTGTGCTTGCTCACCTGTGACCACTGAAGGTCCTTGAGTTGTTAGAATGAGGACCTGGAGTGTCCACACAGTCTCAGTCTCTGTTTGTTCCTGGGTGCTGTACACAGCAAGGCCTCAAAGTGCGTACATGAAAGTATGAACATCAGGGGGCTGGGCGGTAGCACAGCAGGATAAGCGCGCATGGCCCGAAGCGCAAGGACCAGCGTAAGGATCCCTGTTTGAGCCCCTAGCTCCTCACCTGCGGGGGAGGGGGGGTCGCTTCACAGGTGGTGAAGCAAGTCTGCAGGTGCCTCTCCTTCTCTCCATTTCTGTCCTATCCAACAACAACGACATAACTGTAACAGCAATGAACAACAGGGCAAAAACAAGTGGAAGAAAAACAGCCTCCGGGAGCAGAGGACTCACAGCGCAGCCACTGAGCCCCTGGAGGCGAGAAAATAAAAAAATCAAAGTACGAACATTAAAACAAGTATGTTGCCACAAATAACCACCAGCTAATTCCGGCTCATTGAACGGTCTAGATCGATTCCATATGGCATTTTGCTAAATGCAATACATGAGCTGAATGTGTCTACCACATGCCCCCTAATATATCACTGGTACTCTCACTGTGATTATATAGTCATAACACCAACTCTCTCCTGACTAATGAGGCTATTCCATTTGCAAGACAAGTTTATGTGTCACCAGTTTATAAGGCTTTGCATGTCAAGTTAGCAGTCAGATGACTGGCTCTGCTTTCACTCAGTAATAAAATCCCACTGAATGAGACGCATTATCTTTTTCCAACTACCATTAAAAAGCACACCTTGAGATAAAAATGATCCCAGAGAAGCCACAGGAAGCTGGCCACAGTAATAAGGAGAGAATCACAGAGCAGCTGGTGGCAGATTAGCAAGTGTCTCCACAGGGCCCGCCAAAGATCTGGGCTCCGCAGTCATGGGGAAGAATCATGGAGCCTAAGGCACGTTTGTGGCCCCTTCTCTCCTGGCAGGATAATGGCACCACTCCTGGAGCACGGTCTGAGCACTTCTAAGGCAGCAGAGTGGTGCTTACCTTTTAAGACAGCTGACCCAGGGGCCCAAACAGCTTTCTAGGAACACCTATGGTGTGCCTGGACAAGACTGTAGAGATTATTAGAGAGAGAGGTGCTTACAGTCGACAGGAGGAGGGAAGAAGCCATCAATGAGAAGAGACAAGACAGCCTGGTCAGCAGTGCGCTCGTGGCTCTATAGCTGGAAAGCTGGACTGTGAAGAGGAACCATCCAGGGAGCAGGAACGCCAAGAGCAAAAGCCTGAAGCCGGCGAAGGATGTGATCCATGGGGAATGCGGGCGGATATGACCTATAAAATCACCTACCATGCACAGGAACCAAAGTGGCAAAAACAAACATTTTGACTGTATGGAGTGAGAAACCTAATTTTGGACAAGCTATGAGAAATTGACAAAAGCTAATGTGAACAAAATCAGGCTGCAAAAACTCCCAAGAGAGTTTGCCTTCACTCACGGCCAGCACTAAGATAAGCCTCTTTGGATCACAGCGGCTTCTCTCTAGGAAGAAAACGTGAGGACCCTGGGACAACATGCTCTCACTTTTATTAAGTTTTGGTTGTGCACCTGGATTTTTTAAGCGCTCCAGCAGAAGGCCACTAGGAAATCTGAGTATGTTCTAATTTTAGGAGACAGCCATATGCCAGGGGCCCAAGGTGGAATAATGAGACACGCAGAAATGTGTTTTTGCGAGATGGAACCAGTAATATGCTGACTTTTCCTCTCACGTGTTTCTTACTTAGACCATTGATGGAAGCCATGACTTTACAACTTGTTTTATAGTTACATTCTTGAGCCATAAATATTTGGAGAGTAACTCTGGAGGGGAAGGAGAAAGAAGAGATTTTTTTTTTAATGAAATGATCTTGCATAATCCCTAATGTTCAATTCAGCATTGCGCACCTCAATGTACCTTTGAGGTGGAAATATATATATATATATATATATATATATATATATATATATATATATATGACATTTCGATAAGATCTCTGGAAGGAGTGAGGAAAGCCACTACAAGTTGCAAAGCACACCAACAAGAATAAATCAGTAAGTTGGTCAGAGAGCATTAGCTAAACTAGAGGAGAAGCAAACCTAGTAAATGGAACCTTTGTCTTTTTCTACAGTAAGTAAGGAGATATGGCATGAGGACATCTCCTTAGTTATGTCAGCCAGACTGAGTCTTACTATATAGCTTTTCAGGAGAGAGTCACAGGGCGAGATTCCAACACTACTGTATGTTAGAAATGCCCTGTGGAGCTGGGAGTATGGATCCACCTGCCAACGCCCATGCTCAGCAGGGAAGCAATGACAGAAGCCAGACCTTCCACCTTCTGCAACCCACAGTGACCCTGGGTCCATGCTCCCAGAGGGATAAAGAACAGGAAAGCTGTCAGGGGAGAGGATGGGACACGGAGTTCTAGTGGTGGGAACTGTGTGCTCTACCTACCCCTCTTATCCTATGGTTTTGTTAATGTCTCCCTTTTTGAATTAAAAAAAAAAAAGTAAAAAAAGAAAGAAAGAAAGAAAGAAAGAAAGAAAGAAAGAAATGCCCATGGAGGGGGGTAGGCGGTGGCACATAGTACAAAGTGCAAGGACCCACGCAAGGATCTCAGTTCAAGCCCGCAGTTTCCCACCTGCTGGGGAGATCACTTCACAAGCAGTGAAGCAGGTCTGCAGGACAGCAGTTCTCCCCCCCCCCCCCAATTTCTCTCTGTCCTGTCCAATAAAATGGAAAAAATGGCCTCCAGGGGCCGTGGATTAGTAGAGCTGGCACCGAGCCCCAGCGATAACTCTGGAGGTGGAAAGAAAGGAAGGGGAAGGGAGGGGAAGGGAGGGCAGGAGAGGGCAGAAGAGGGGAGGGGAGGGGAGGGGAGGGGAGGGGAGGGGAGGGGAGGGGAGGGGAGGGGAGGGGAGGGGAGGGAGGCCCCTCTAACTATTTCTTCCCTTCTCTTTTACGTCATTTGCGAAGCGATGCTTTTGTGGAGAACCAGGACCGTGAGTTTTAGACAGTTGTCTCCAGCAGCAAATCAATAGAACACTTGACTCACACCTTATTTTTGGAGCAGGCTCTACAGGGACAGCTGCCGGCAATGGTTAAGACTGAGAGCCCTGTCCATTGTTGCTTCTGTAACTCAGTTACTGCACTGGGTTCAAAATGTTCTTCCCTTTCCTTGTCTCCACATGGCCAGCACGTCTTCTGAGACCCACGCGCCATGACTCTGGAGGCTGGTGAGTGAGTGAGGCTCTCGCTCCTGTCCCGTGTCTAGGGAGCCTTTCGTCTCCTGGGTACTTTTTCCATCTCCGTCTTTATGTGCCTGATACACCTGCCACGTTTTGATAAACTGCAAACAAAATCCCACAGATGTTTTCATTTCTATTTTTAATATTTTTTTATTTATTTCCTTCTGTTGCTCTTTTTATTGTTGTAGTTATTATTATTATTGTTGTTATTGATGCCATCATTGTTGTTAGATAGGACAGAGAGAAACAGAGAGAGATGGGGAGACAGAGAGGAGGAGAGAAAGAGAGACACCTGCAGACCTGCTTCACCGCCTGTGAAGCGACTCCCCTGCAGGTGAGGAGCCGGGGGCTCGAACCGGGATCCTTAACGCCGGTCCTTGCACTTTGCAGCACCTGCACTACCTACCGCCTGACTCCCCAGACCCTATGTTTTAAGGATCTTGAACCATTTATCTCATCGTATGTTCTGCTTCCCACCCAAGCTTACTTTCTGACAGCTGAAATTCCTAACATCTTGTAGACTTTGTTTATAAGAGGACTCTGGGCCTGCAGAGAGCTTTTTTTTTTTTTTGTTCCTGTCCTGCTCTCACTTCTATAATTCTATGAGTCAGTGAAAGGACACCTCCAGGCTGCCAGGAAAGGTTATCATCTCTGAGTCATTTTTTGAGAATCCTCTGTCTCTGGTCCAGACAATGCAACAAGTAATAAGCCTTTAAAATCGGCTCTCAAGCTTGTCTGCACTGATCCTTCAGGACTTGGTTCATTTTCTTCTTCTTTGTTTGGATAAGAGGCAGAGAGAAATTGAAAGGGGAAGAGAAGACTGAGAGGGAGAGGAACAGAGAGACACCTGCAGCCCTGCTTCACCACTTCACCAGAGGCTTGAACCCCGGTCCTTGTGCACTGTAATATATATGCTCAACCAGGTGCACCACTGCCTGGCCCCCAGTTTTGCTTATTTGTTAAGGGTTTTCTACTAAAGCACTGGTTTCCATGAAAAAAAATTTTTCCTTTTCCTTAGCTCTGGCTTATGGTGGAACAAGGAATTTGGTCTCTGGAGCCTCAGGCATGAAACTCTGTGACCTAAATTGCTGTGCCCCCCCAAAATACCCCCCCTAAAATGTCCATTTCAGCACTTCTGCTCTGGTAAATTGTTCTTCTCTGCATCTGCCTGTCTGTCTCTGCAATGAGGGGGTGGGGGTGGCAGTGTCTTACCCCATGACTTTAAGTCTCATGGCTCTAAAGAAGCCTTGCAAACAGCCTGGGAAGTAGTACACTGGATAAAGCTCTAGACTGTCAAGTATGAGGTACAGAGTTTGATTCCTAGCATGTACCAGAGTGGTATTCTTCCTCTCTCCTCTCTCTCTCTCTCTCTCTCTAAGTAAATAAATATTTGTTTGTTTTGTTTCCAGAGTTATCACTGGGGCTCAGTGCTTGCACTACGAATCCACCGCTCCTGGTGGCTATTTTCCATTGTTGCTGCTATTTTTGTTGTTGTTGCTGCTGCTGCTGCTGTCGTTTGGACAGGACAGAGAAAAATTGAGAGAGGAGAGGATGACAGAACAGGGGTGAGAAAGACAGACACACCTGCAGACCTACTTCACAGCTTGTGAAGCAACTCCCCTGCAGGTGGGGAGCCGGGGGCTCAAACCGGGATCCTTACGCCGCTCCCCATACCGCACCACTGCCTGGCTCCCAATAAATAAATATTTGAAGGAAAAGAAATCATGTTGAATTTCACTGGGTCTAGCTCCTTCTTAGGGTACAGGCATGGTGACGACTGAGATGCTGAAGCAAACGTTAGAACTGCCCGCTTTTCAAGTAGGAACGTATTACCAGTATTGACTATATAGAGTCTTAGAGTTCCTATCTTAGTTTCAAACTATTACATGACATTATCTTCTTCATTTTCAGTTCTGAAAGAAACCTTGCAAGCATGCCAGGTGTGAAGGGTCTCATTTCATAGCTATTAGGAGATTATCTTATTTAATAGTTAAGAGGTTAACAGGACTTAATATCATTTCTAATGTTCTGGTTTTTTTAATGTCCTGGAGCACCACTTAAGTTGATGGAAAAATTCAGTTATCTAAAGGACTACAATCCTTCCAAGAGGGAGGTAGTAAACTACACTAACAGTATCTTAAAATATACCCACTCTCTTTACTTTTGTTTCACAATAGAGTCAGAAAGAAATGTGCTTAAATCTTTTTTTTTATTTTTATTTTCCCTTTTGTTGCCCTTGTTGTTTTTATTGTTGCTGTAGTTATTATTGTCGTTGTTGTTGGATAGGACAGAGAGAAATGGAGAGAGGAGGGGAAGACAGAGAGGGGGAGAGAAAGGTAGACACCTGCAGACCTGCTTCACCGCCTGTGAAGCGACTCCCCTGCAGGTGGGGAACCGGGGGCTTGTAACAAGATCTTTACTCCAGGCCTTGTCCTTTAAGCCACAGTGTGCTTAACCTGCTGCATTACCGCCCGACTCCCAATCCCTGTTACTAGCCTTCTTATTCCAAAGCTTTGTTTACCCTCATGTCCTCCCTCCAGAAAAATAAGGATAACAAAATCTACATAATCAGGCTGCTATAACAGAAAACACAGTGCTTAGCACTCAGTTTGTGAGAACTATGCACACAGAAATGCACGCTATTGTTTTAAGCCTTACTTGGCTGTAATGTCTTCATCAATTAATACCACTGTCAAAAAGATTATGATTCAAGAATCTACCTTGGTAGGGAACACTTTAGGATCTACCCTGTAGAAAACAATCTCTCTACTTGAGCCATTTCATGAAGAAATCTTCAAATTCCATTTGACTCCTTAGAAAATGGAGTCCTGGGGGTCGGGCAGTAGCGCAGTGGGTTAAGTGCACAGGGCGCAAAGTGTAAGGACCGGCATAAGGATCCCAGTTCGAGCCCCAGGCTCCCCACCTGCAGGGGAGTCGCTTCACAGGTGGTGAAGCAGGTCTGCAGGTGTCTGTCTTTCTCTCCCCGTCTCTGTCTTCCCCTCCTCTCTCCATTTCTCTCTGTCCTATCCAACAACGAACAACATCAACAATAACAATAATAACCACAACAGGCTATAACAACAAGGGCAACAAAAGGGGGGAAAATGGCCTCCAGGAGCGGTGGATTCATGATGCAGGCGCTGAGCCCCAGAAATAACTCTGGAGGCAAAAACAAAAAAAGAAAAGAAAAGAAAATGGGGTCCTCCCACACAGACATGACGGGCCTAGACCTCCAGTAAATCCCTCTCTCCATTGTTACCGGTCATCTCTATCACGAACAACAAAATAGACCCCTTTGTGGGCCCCCATAGGACCTTGCCCTCAACTTGGATCAACAATGGTAGAGAATGTTCCATCCTCCGAAGGGAGGCTGGACAACATACTCTATGCTCCACCTGAGGAAGATGGGTCCTGATATGGGGGCAGCTTGGAACATTCCTACTCATGACCACAGAATGTGAGCTCAGATCTACAGGGATGCAGAGGTCACACAGGCTCCTAAGCTGAGTATGGGCCCCAGATCACATCAAATTGATGGGGTTTACAGTCAACAATATTTATACCCCTTTCCCATATTTGGGGGCTACTCTCTTCCCTGATCCAGCTTTCTGGTCCCTTTTTCAGCCATGACATCATCTCCCCAGACAATAACTTGGATCCACCTGCATATCAGATTTCAGGCTCGGAGGGGGGGGGGGGCAGGGAGAAGAAGAAGAAAAATATATATAGCCATAGGCCCTTTGGAATATAACTAAAATATGCCTACTAGCTATCTACAAAATGGAGGACCCCCCCCCCCAACTCTTCATCTGCAGTATTCCAGCCTTTAAGTTCATGATCAGTAAACAATTTGTTTGGCTTTATATGTTAACTCTCTTTTCAGCCACCAGGTTCTGGATGCTACCATGATGCCAACCAGACTTCTTGGACAGACGACCCCACCAATGTGTCCTGGAGCTCCGCTTCCCCAGAGCCCTGCCCCACTAGGGAAAGAGAGAGGCAGGCTGGGAGTATGGATCGATCCATCAACACCCAAGCTCAGCGGGGAAGCAATTACAGAAGCCAGACCTTCCACCTTCTGCATCCCACAGTGACCCTGGGTCCATACCCCCAGAGGGATAAAGAATAGGAAAGTTATCAGGGGAGGGGAGGGGATACTGAGATCTGGTGGTGGGAATTGTGTGGAGTTGTACCCCTCTTATCCTATGGTTTTATCAATGTTTCCTTTTTATAAATAAAGTAAAATAATTTTTTACAAAAAGAAAAAAAACGGAGTCCTTACCAGTCTCCAACTAATATTATACTTTGTTCAAAGAAAATATAACCCAACAGAAAAGAAAATAAATGAAAACTTTTGGGATATGAACATCATGCCAAGAACACTGGGGGAAGATCTATAAATAAAACAGTAGCTAAAATACTTCATTTTATAATAGCTGATTTATAAAGCTGTCTTTAAATTGTGATTTAATACTTATTTCCAAAGGTCAGATTCCACTTCTGAGATGCCAATTCTCAGAATGAATAAGCTTTCTAAATTCTTCCAAGTAGGAGAAATGGAAACTGTATCAGAACTTTCAAACTCTGTGGGCTTCATCTTGGAGCTCTCTACTGCCATCCTGCATTTGTCTGAACTTGGTAATGATGAGTTTCCTTCTCTCAGTGTTGTTTGTGCCAGAAAAGCTCTTTCAAATTTTCAACTGAAATTCTAAACTGAGAAGAAGAACGTTTTCACAATATGAGACCAAACTTTCTGCCCAGTAATTGGAGAAACAAAAATAACTTGAAGTGAATAAGCCAGTTAACTTCTCACAGTAAGCACAGAAAGTACCAGACTCCTCAACATTCCTGCTTAACTTCCCTCCCAGGGGATCTGAATCTTAAAATTCTCTTCCAAGTAGCTGAATGTGGATTTGTTCAGTTGGTCACTCTTGGGTTTCTAACCTTTCATTTTTTCTCTCCAATTAACTGTTTCAAATCATTTTGTCTGAAAACAAGCAAAACAGACTCTCTTATGAGCCTGTGGAAACCTTCCATAAGGAAACGCTGACAACACACCTGGAGACGAGTTTATTTCTACGTAACAGGAGGCTTGCTCATCCCAAAAGCAATGACAGAAAAGGCTTCTTTGTCCTTCTGCTGATTGCAGGCAGTGAGTGAGCACCAATTATGAGTAAATATCAAATGTACTTTTCATTGAGTTATCGGATTTTGCTTCCAGAAGAACAGCAAATATTCTATTCAGTCAAAGGAACTAAAGGCAGATATATATTCAAACAAGATAGTTACCATTAGGGAATAAAATTGAGTTTTCACCAGAACCTCTAGAACCCAAGCAAGCACAAGGCATATTATAATGAAATTGAAAAGTTCAGATTTATACAGCACAGACTGAAAAAATACACATACTTGTGAAGCCTCAAAAATTATAAATAGGTGTGCAGAATCAAAAAGATAAAAATAGTTAAAATAAAATTCACCGATCCATCAAGAAGAAGGAGATGTATTCTTGAAATGACTTTCTATTAGACTCTCTGCATTTACAAAAAAAAAAAATAGCACCAAAATTTTGCAGATAACGGCATACAAATGACTTGCTGAAATTGGTATTTCTCCCCAGCAGTGCAATGAGGTCCATTGTACCTGAGATAATGGAAGTCTCTCACACAGTTGCTACATTGCTACCAAGCAACAAGAAATAAAATGTCAGGATTAGCATGGGATTAATATATTTTTGTCATCTGTAAATCATGTTTCTATTGTTACTCTTTTAGATATAAATGGTCATTAAGGAAAAAACTGTACTTAGTAATCTACAAGCGTGTATAAAAACTCACTAAAACTAACAATGGGCATTCATCAAATTCATGTTTTTACCTTTTTTTTTTTTTTTAATGGTTACTACTTCCTTGTAGAAACAGCAAATATTAGCATAATGGCACCTCTACCACTAAGAAAACTTGCTTTGACAAGACATTCAGCAGCAGGACAAGCTCACTAAAATGTACTTCATCACCATTCTCTTGAGAGCACAGTAGAAGTTCAGGAGAATTCCAAGTACTGAAGGAACTACCTTTAAATGTTCCAATACTACAGAATAAGTAGAGTCTACCAGTTCTGGCCACTGAGTTTTATGAGGTTTGTATCATCTTCTCCATCAGAGCATTCAGAATTTGGTTAAATTCGCAGCAAAGACATTTGCAGATTTCTCTTTCACAGTGAACTAGCAATGAATTTAAAAATAAAATAAGAAATAAGAAATAAAATCTTACTGAAAAAGCTATAAACAAAAACACTGAAAGCATTAGGAATGGGTATTGGCATACATGTCACAGTGCACAAGGACCCAGGTTCAAGCCTACGGCCCCCACCTGCAGTGGGGGGAAGGTTTGCAAGTGGTGAGGCAGGGCTGCAGGAGGCAGGGCTGCAGGTGTTTTTCTGTCTTTCTCCCTCACTCTCTCCCCCTTCTTCTCAATCTCTGACTGTCTCTATCCAATAAATAAATAAAGATAATAATTAAATACTTTTAAAAAGAAATGTAAAGGGTCGTGTAATTCGGGGGGGGGTGTGTCTGAGAAATGGCTCACCAGATGAGGAGCACACTGTGCCATGAGCGAGTATCCGGGCTTAATGCCTGGCATGGCATGGGGACACGGGCGGGGGGGGGGGGAATGGAAATGGTGACGGTTTCATGTCTCTCCCTCCCTTCTCCCTCACTCTCTCTTGAAAAACTACAGCATAAAAATCAGGTGGGGAGAAGAGTCTCGTGTTGACGCACACGCCTGAGCACACACATTACCATGTACAAGGTCTAGGGTTCAAGCCCCAGCTCCCCGCCTAAAGCAGGAGGTCTAGCTAGCAGCGAAGCTGTGCTGCTGGTATTGCAGGGTCTGTCTCCCACCTCTATCCCCCTTCTCAATGTCTGTCTCCATCAAAAAACAATGTGGTCTGGGAGGGGGTGCAGCGGATAAAGCATCAGACTCTTAAGCAAAAAACAAAACAAACATATACATATATATATATATATATATATATATATATATATATATATATATATATGAAATAAGTGGTCACTGGCAGCCGTGGCGCAGTGGTTTTATTGGGCAGGCAATAAGCACCAGGAAAAATCCTGATGGCAATAAAAAATAAATAAATAAATAAATAAATAAATAAATAACTGAGTGGGAAAGTATAGCCCAGCAGAATCACAAATGAATGGACATATTCCCAGGCACTAGATCTAAAAAAAAGTGATTAAAATAAGGGTATTGTATAATTTAGTAGGTCTAAAGGTCAATCACTGTAAATTCTATCCACCGTTCTCAGCCATTCTGAAAGTTATCACTTAGGAAGATGCCTATCGGTAACCTACAATCTACCTTAAGATCAAAGCTTCTCAAGGTTCACTTGAGGCCACACAGAAAAGGCAGGACCCCTCTATTGGGGGGGGGGGGGTGGAGTCATACTAAAGCCCCGGTAACAGGCTCTTAAACAGGGTGTCTCCTCTCTCTGCACTGCATCAAACAGCCTGCACCTCTCCCTTCCCTTATCTAAAGGTTGTGTCCAGCACGCAAGAAAACCGCTTCATGTAGGTGATGAGAGAACACGCACCACCAGCTCTCAGCTCTCGCTGTGTTGCTTTTCTAACTACCTGAAATAGAGAACTTTACCAGGTAAACTCTCAAGTGCAGAGAAGAGCCTTAACATTCTGTTATGCTCCACACAGACAATGTCACCTTTGGCACTTCGGCCAAGTTCCCATAAATACCACATCCCCACATGTCAGTCAGACTCCTGCACGTGCATGAGCTCCAGCAGGTGTGAGCAGGTGTGAGCAGGTGTGAGCAGCACTTGCCTGTGTGGGGATGTGTGCGCCTGAAATCAAACCTGTCTACAGAAGTTTCTTATCACAGAGGTACATGCACAGAAGACAAAGGCAGCGGCTTTATGTTTCCCTACTTAAGCCTGTTTTTGTTTGTTTGTTTGTTTGTTTGTTTGTTTTTTGCCTCCACGGTTATTGCTGGGGCTCAGTGCCCGCACTATGAATCCACTGCTCCTGGAGGCCTTTTTATTTTTCCATTTTGTTGCCCTTGTTGTTGTTATTGTTGCCACTGATGTCATTGTTGTGACAGAGAGAAATCGAGAGAGATGGAGAGACAGAGAGGGGGAGAGAAAGACAGACACCTGCAGACCTGCTTCACCGCCTGTGAAGCGACTCCCCTGCAGGTAGGGAGCCGGGGGCTCGAACCGGGATCCTTACTCCAGTCCCTGCGCTTTGCACCATGTGCACTTAACCCGCTGCACTACCGCCTGAACACCTTAAACCTGTTTGTTTGTTTGTTTGTTTGTTTGTTTTTACCAGGTCTTGGAAAATTCACAGGTTTCACTGCTCTTTGAGACAGTACCTCACAAGGTGTTAGTAATATCAGGCTTAAGCATAAAAGAAACTCAAAAGGAGAGAAATCATGTTTATCTCTTGGGCATTTACATTTTTTTCCAAAGAGGGAGGAAGATAACCAGTTTCTAAAACATTGATACATCAACTGGCCTGCTTGGGAAAGAATAAATGCTCACGGCACCCCCCAGGAGTGATGAGACCATGTTATTAGGAGACTACTCAGCTCCTACCTTTTACTGCAGAATGAAGCAATCAGTGTGATCACTTCTGCTAAAACAACCCACCAGGAATTATCCTAGCAAAGTTTTCCGAGCAGGGCCAGAGTCACAGAAGCCAGGAGGCTCCAATTTTAAAATCACATTCTGCATTCACCTCACAACTGTGAAGCTGGATTTAGGCCTGTGAACTATTAGCAGATGTACTATAGAGAGAAATTAAATCTCACTTAGCCTCAGAATAAGGTCATTGGCATTACTGTCAGGAAACTCAGCACCACGCAGAGGTCCTCAGACTCCCAGACTGCACAGAGAAAGGGCATTGTCTCTGCTCTTCGGGCCACACAGAATGCCCTCCACAGGCCTCTGTGGATCCAGAATGCCCCCCTCAGATGGACACAGAAGGAATTTCCTCACTTCCCTGGGGTCTTTACCCAAAAACCATCACCCTACAGTTCTTGAGGGAAAACTTTCAATTTCTTCTCTCAACATCTCATGCCTCATTTTATGTTACACCTCCTTAAAATGCATGCACCGGTATGGACTGCTTCGCTGATAAAGACAGCGTGTTTCTCCAGAGCCCTGCCCCATTAGGGAAAGACGGAGACAGGCTGGGAGTATGGATCGACCTGTCAACGCCCATGTTCAGTGGGGAAGCAATTACAGAAGCCAGACCTCCCACCTTCTGCTTCCCACAATGACCCTGGGTCCATACTCCCAGAGGGATAAAGAATAGGAAAGCTGTCAGGGGAGGGGATGGGATACGGAGTTCTGGTGGTGGGAACTGCGTGGAGCTGTAGCCCTCTTATCCTTTGTTTTTTGTCAATGTTTCATATATATATATATATATATGTATATATATGAGATCATATATATATGACTATCATTTATATATATATGAAATCATATATATATAGACTAACTATTGTTTATTTTGAGCATCTAGTTGCAAATTCTGTGAGGTCAGGGTTGTTTTTTAAAAAACCTTTTTTTTTAATATTTATTTTCCCTTTTGTTGCCCTTGTTGTTTTATTGTTGTAGTTATTAATGCCATCGTTGTTGGATAGGACAGAGAGAAATGGAGAGAGGAGGGGAAGACAGAGGGGGGAGAGAAAGACAAGACACCTACAGACCTGCTTCACTGCTTGTGAAGTGACTCCCCTGCAGGTGGGGAGCCGGGGGCCTGAACTGGGATCTTTCCGACAGTCCTTGGGCTTTGCACCACATGTGCTCAACCCGCTGCACTACTGCAGACTCCCTGAGGTTAGCCCTGAGGTTAGGGTTTTATCTCGGTTTTGCTCTCTTCCTGTGGTGTCTCTAGAACCAGTAATAACACCCAGAACATTAGACCTTCTGCACCTCGTTGGACTTTCCTTAAAATGCCACTGGAACAGAATAAGGAAGACGACACTGCAGGCTTCCCTGCTCCTCACATCCAGTCAGGAATGGGAAGTGACTGCTTGTCGCAATGGCAGAGGCGCCCTGAATCTTGCCCACTAGTTAAATCTCCGGAGAGAGGTGGCAAGAACACAGAAGTCAAAGTTCCCATAGTCTGGCTCTTAAAACAAAAAAGTCTCAGACTGTTACTTTTTCCTAATGCCCACCTTGCATGGCTTTTTTATTTTTTTAAGTAAGGTGCCAGTACCAAGTTGCACATGCTACTATGGTTCCATCCTGACCTCACCAATATATCCCAGAACCTCCCCTCTCCAGAGCCCTGCCCCACTAAGACAAGACAGAAACAGGCGGGGGGTATGGATTCACCCACCAATGCCCATGTCCAGTGGAAAAGCAATTAAAGAAGCCAGAACTCCCACCTTCTGCTCCCCATAAAGAAGTCCATACTCCCAGAGGGGAAGAAATGTTAGAAGGAAAATGACCAGACAGCTCAGAACTCCAACTCCATCAGAACCAGGAGAGAGAAGAGGGAAAAAAGAGGGACATCCAGAAATAGTAAGAAGTGTAGGTGCGACTTGGAAAGGAAGAGAAGATGGGAGCATGGGGGGGGGGGAGGGGAGAAGGCAAGTCTATACAAATCTAGAGAGACAGTTGTAGAAAGAATAGTCAACCCATATCTGCAACCTTGGGAGAACTGTGTAGCTTCCAACAGAGGGAGTGGAGGTACAGAACTCTGCTGGGGGAGCGGTGTGCAATTATACCCTTGTTACCTTATAATTTTGGAAATCGATATTAAATGACTGACAAAATCAGAGTAAGTAAACAAAATGAGGGGCTCGCAAACACAAAATTCTGATAGTGGCCATCTCTGCAGGGGAAGCTGAAGGTAAGTGTGAGCTCCCCAGGGCTTAGCTCGTCGGGCTCACTGGGATTTCATCTGGCGTCAGGCTTCAGACTCTACACAGGCTATAGCAGAGTATTTGTGGGCATCGGCTATCAAGGGAACAATTCTTCCTCAAGCGAAGATAATTCTACTATACTTACACACAGCAAGCAACAACAGTCACAGTCACTTTTAACGAACCTACTTGTTCTGACTGAAAGCTGCAACTAGCTGAAGAAGCTGCCCTGTCTCCTGACACCGCCGAGGCACATATCTGGCACATTTCAGTCCTAGGCAGCGGCTTCACCTGCCTTGGGCAGCTAAGTCAGACGACTGACCGTTGAGGGATGCTAGGCTGCTGGCTGGAGACAAAGCATCAACAGTCTCTTGAGTACCATGCTGGCTCCTCCCCTGGGCTTCCGACTAGAAGATGCTCAAGGAAAAAAAACGTGGGAGCTCAGGACAGTAGGACATGTGCCCATGAGACCAGCAGATGGAACGTGAGGGGTTCACAGGAGCCTCCGGCAGCCCTGCTCCTAGGGATGTGCACAGAACGCAACGCCAAGCCTTCCCCGGCTGTCTTCACACTTCAACGTGTGAAGTTGATCAGGGAAGACTTCTTCCACTCGGAGAGCGAAAGGAGTGCAGAATTAGCTCTGCCTGGGCTAGAAAGAGAAACATCTCCCTGGCATGTGTGCCACCACGGGCACCCACCTGTACAGTGTATTTCTCGAGTAACCACCCAGTTCTTCACGAGGAGGCCAGGTCGCCTGCATTCGCTGTGTCACAGATTTGTGGCCGAACACGCAAACGCCTTGAGGTTGTAGGCAGCACAAACGCAGCATTCACACTGGCTTCCTTTGGGGCACGGGGGTGTGGCCGGGCCCAACATGAATGAGCATCGATGGGGGAACGGAACCGGTAAGTTTGTTTAGACCATCTCTGTAATGGAATTTTTTTTTCCAAAAAGAAAGTGCCCCCAGTTCACAGAAGCCAGAAATAAATTCATATGAAGGACACAAGTGATATTTGCTTGAAGTCGAGATAAACACACTGTTTAGTTCTTGGAATATAACATTTACTGTAGCTTAATCAGGGAAGAAACCATGAACCAGAGAAGAAACCACTTGCGTGTTCCTTTACCATCCTCCTCCTCCTTCTTCGTTTCAACTCCTAAGGTTTTGTGGGTTTCTTTTTATTTTGTCCTTTCTTTTCTTTTCTTTTTCATATTAAGGGATATATCTCATGGATATATCAGGTGTCTACAGTTTTACCACGTCTAAAAATTCAAGTTGAGAATACAGAACAGAGAGAAAGGCTGAAAAGATGTGGCACAGCAGATGTGTGGAGTGGTTTTGGAGTTTCAAGCTAAAAGCTCTGACTCAGATCTGGCTGCTGAAAAGACCTCCATTTCCTCATCGCTAAGACAAAGGACATGAGCTAAGTGTTGTAAAAAAAAAAAACAAACAAACAAAAACAAAAAAACAAGCTCTTTTTCTGAAATGCTGAATTGTAGGATTCAGTGACTGTTCGCAATAACACTGCTTAAGAAATCGCAGCCCTGGGGAGGCTTTGGCCCCATGGTAGCTTTCCTTCACTCCTGTCTCTCTCTCTCTCTCTTTCTAACTGGAAAAAAAAAGTCCCCCTGGAGGAGTAAAGCCTCAGTGACAAGAGAAATATGGTTACAAGCGAGTTGTCATTAATACACACCAGGCAAGAGAACACACAGGTGGTTTCTGATCCCTGTAGTTGTCTGCTGAGTACCTGTGCTTCTGGGGTCAACCTGGAACTACCTATTCCAAGAGGACCATCATAAAATAGCTAGTGTTTTAGCCCATAAAATAAAGCAGGGCCAGTCTGGAGGAAGAGCACAGACACAGGGGAAGTGATGGTATCCGCAGGACATAGTCTAAAAGGTGAGCGAAAGGGCCACGATTCAGAATAGAATACAAGGCAATGGACTCAGTGACACAGAAATCCGAGCACCGAAGCAGACTCTGCATATCAGAAAAGACCCAATCAACACACCGTCCCCAATTCCAAATCACTTTCCACTTGCAAAGCAGACGCCTACAACTCAGCCTGTGAACGTGTTAAACGCGGCAGCTACGAGCACACGGAGGGTGGACGGGACGGTCGTCGAGGTCATCTACACAACTGTACGGGAAAGGCAAGGTAGCTTTCCTTTGATCCTTCTGGTTAAGCTCTGCCCAACAGAGCTTTCCACGTCGATGGCAATGTTCTGTATCTTTAATAAACACAGCAATTGCTTGTCACAAATGTCTTTGAAGAGAAGCTGAAGTGTTGCTTTAATTGGTTTTAACTCATTTCAGTTTTAAAGACCAGGGAGGTAGCTTAGAGGGTATGAGGTCATGGGTTCAATACCTGACACCACATATGCCAGAACTGAATGATGCCTTGGCGTCTCCTCTCCCTCCACCCCTCCTCTCTCCTCTCCTCTCCTCTCCTCTCCTCTCCTCTCCTCTCCTCTCCTCTCTTCTCCTCTCCTCTTTCCTCTCCTCTCCTCTTTCCTCTCTCTCTCTCTCTCTCTCTCGTAAATACACACTAAAATAGTATAGGATCCTAAAATAAGATTTCACCATTCCATGTGGGCAGTGTAGGTCTGTCTGTAGCACTGTATTAAAAGGGTTCCATCTGCAATCTGCACAGCGAAGGGTATCCCCAAACTAACAGAAAGACATCCTACCGCATGGGAGAAGATCTTTACACAGCTTACTTCAGGTAGGGTACTGATAACCAAAATTCACGAAGAGCTCAGTAAACTTAACACCAAGAAAAAACACAATCCCATAAGAAAATGGGCTGAGGACCTGAACAGGAACCTTATAGAAGAGGACCAGAGAGTCAACAGACACCTGAGAAACTGCTCAAAGTCATTATCAGAGACATGCAAACAGAAACAACGATGAGATGCCACTTTACACCTGAAAGAATGCCAAATATTAGAAAAAATAGTAGCAGCAAATCTTGGAGAGGATATGGTGAAAAAGACACACACACACACATACACACACACAGCCGCCGACCCAGGACCTTCGTGCTGTGGGGGTCCTAGAGCTGCTGGATTCCTCCCCAAGCCCTGCGGCATCCAAGCTTTACTTTGACTACTCCAAATAAAACCACAGCAAAGTCGTCCTTTGTCTGGCTCTTCCTTAAGGAATTCCAATTCCAACACAGTATCTGCTACAACGTGGATGTTAATTTCCCTAGGATCCAGCATACAAAATTCACCTTGGAACTTTCCCCAGGAAGCCTTATCTTACTCAAGGACCAGAGACTTTTTCTATAAATTGGTCAATCTTGTGGTTCGATTCCCACCCCATTCCCCCACACCCCCAAAAAAGAGCATTCTAATGAGGGCTGGGCTAACTAGCTTTGCTGAGTGTTACAGCAAAACTTCAACTGCTATAGAAATAGAATTCTACAGTCAGAACGAACAAGCTGTCAGTGTCTGCCCACCGGTAAACAAATGGACGATTGTTCCTTTTTCTTGAATTAACAAGTCAAGTTTAAAAGTGAACATCAGGCCAGGCAGAAGAGTAGATAGCATTCCTCAACTGAGCTGCTACGTGAATTTGAGCCCCAAGGTCACAAAGGACCAAAGCAGTGCCAAGGCCTTTCTTAGTCTCTCTTTTGTAAGATAAACAAATCTTTTAAAATGAATAAAATTAACACCCGGAAAAAAAAAAAGGGGGTGTGGGGAGAAACTTTTGTCTTACCTCCACCACTGTGACATCTGCAGCCTTGCACATGGGAGAGTTGAAGTTCCTTGCACTTTTCCTACAGAAGGGACAGGGGAGCAGGAAAAGGGGAAAAGAAAAGAAGTGTGTCCATCAGCTGTAATCAAGAGCAGAAGCAAGTGTATCTATGAATCTTTGTATATGAACATAACATAGTCGCTACTGTTTCATAAAAAAAAAAAAAAAAAAAAAAAGTTTTTCCCTCCAGGGTTATCGCTGGGGCTCGGGCCTGCACTACGAATCCACTGCTCCTGGAGGCCATTTTTCCCATTTTTTGCTGCTTTTGTTGCTCTGGTTGTCGTTATTGTTATTGCTGTTATTGCTACTTCTGTCGTTGTTGTTAGATAGGACAGAGAGAAATGGAGAGAGGAGGGGAAGACAGAGAGGGGGAGAGAAAGACAGACACTTGCAGACCTGCTTCCCACTTGTGAAGTGACTTCCCCGCCCCCCCACCGCCACAGGTGGGGAGCTGGGGCCTGGAACCAGGATCCTTGTGCCTGTCCTTGCACTTTGCGCCATGTGCACTGGTCGCTGCGCTGCCGCCTGGCCCCGCAAATATTTTATAGATGAAAATTATAAGATAGTCACTTCATTCAACTATGTAGGTTTTTATGGTGCTGAAGGAAAACAGGCCATTTTTACATTTAACAGTTAAGTTATACACAGGAAATAAGATGGGTATTAATCTACTGTTCTTTTGTATTATTTATTATTGGATAGAGATGAGAGGAATTGAGAGGGGGTGGGAAACAGAGAGGGAAAGAGACAGAGAGACACCTGCAGCCCTGCTTCACCACTCGCAAAGCTTCCCCCCTGCAGGTGGGGGCCAGGGGCTTGAACCTGGGCCCTTGTGCACTATACTGTGTGCGCTCAACCAGATGTACGGCCACCTGGTCCCTTAATCTTCTGTTCTTAAAAACTATTTCCCCTACGTCTTTTATCTCTGATGCCATTTTTTCTCCCATAATTATGTATCTCACGAGAAATCGACTTAAAATATTAAGGTAGAAAAGGAAGTGATTTACATGAGAAATATAGTGACTATATTCTCTATTAAGAGAGAAGCCTACTGCTGAAATCATATAAAATATTCCTTTGTAATTTCTGAGTCACCCAGAAAGAGCTTTCTGAAGCACCAATTTCTAACAAAGTCTTTTAAAACACAATACATCAGACCTTGAGGTGTAGAAATTTCAAGAAAGTGCCAATTTCACTGATGGTTTTGTATTCTCAAGTTTCTGAGTTATTGAGTTTCATCTAACCATGAAAATTTAAATACATTTGAAGAGACGTAAGAGGTTCCTAAGTTGATAGGGGGGAAAATACCCTTTGGTAAAAGGAAGTAAGTCAGCTATTTTTACAAGCTCTTTCTTAAGAACTAGTGTTTAGCTCACTTGGATTCTAGAACAAGCATAAGAATAGCACTGGACTTTCACAACTTGTGCTGGATTCCACCCAGCATCCAGTATCAAAACCTAATGGGAAGAGCGGTCAGATGCAAAGGTTTACCGGATCTCACACTCTGACAAGGAACCATTCTCCCACTAGACATGAAGGAAATTCTAAGTCAGTATTTTCGGAATTAGGTCACTTGAGCATAGGCAATGGATGATCACATTCCACATCAGTGTTCAATAACAAGAGGGATAAATTCTATGCTCAGAATAATCTGCACCCTTAGAGAACTTTGGTCCACACTCCCAGAGGGATAAAGAATAGAGAAGCTTCCAATAGAGGAACTGGGACACGGAACTCGGGTGGTGGGAACTGTATGACCTGTGCCCCTCTTGTCCCACAATCTTGTTGATCATTATTAAATCACTAATAATAATTTTTAAAATATTAATTTACTTTTGTTGACCTTGTTGTTTTATTGTTGTTGTAGTTGTGATTGATGTCGTCATTGTTGGACAGAACAGAGAGAAATGAAGAGAGGAGGGGAAGACAGAGAGGGGAAGAGAAAGACAGACACCTGCAGACCTGCTTCACCGCCTGTGAAGGGACTTCCCTGCAGGTGGGGAGCCGGGGGCTCGAACCGGGATCCTTAGGCAGGTCCTTGCGCTTTGCGCCACCTGCGTTTAACCAGCTGCGCTACCGCCCGACTCCCGAAAATTTCTGTTTTTAAAGGTTTTAAAGGACAACCCAGGTGTCCAACAACAGATGAGTGGCTGAGCAAGTTATGGTCTATATACACAGTGGAATACTACTCAGCTATAAAAAATGGTGACTTCACTGTTTTCAGCCGATCTTGGATGGACCTTGAAAAATTCATGTTAAATGAAATAAGTCAGAAACAGAAGGATAAATATGGGATGATCTCACTCTCAGGCAGAAGTTGAAAAACAAGATCATAAGAGAAAACACAAGTAGAACCTGAACTGGAATTGGTGTACTGCACCAAAGTAAAAGACTCGGGGATGGGTGGGTGGGGAGAATACAGGTCCAAGAAGGATGACAGAGGACCTAGTGGGGGTTGTATTGTTATATGGAAAACTGAGAAATGTTATGCATGTACAGACTACTGTATTTATTGTCAAATGTAAAACATTAATTCCCCAATAAATGAATTTAAAAAAAGCTAACTAAAAGCAGCAAACAGTAAACTGAGGAAGAAGATCACTTTGTAACCTAGCAAACAGGTGAAATCATCAAAGCCAGATGTTGTTGTTTTTGTCTAGAGCCCAGTATCACGTTAATATGCATGCTGTATCATGTTAATACACATGCTGTATCATGTTAACATACATGCTGTATATAGGAACACAATAATGAACCTGAACATATGAATCATACAGGCACAGCAAACATCAGACAAAAACCTTTTGTTTTTATTGGAAACCCTGTCTAGAAGGAAATTTAGAAATAAATGTTCAGTTTTATCTGTGAGTCGTGGGTTACAGAGAATTAGATGTATCTGAATGATCTATTGACTAGAGTCTGTCAAACTGGCATTGTTTGATCTTTAGCACGCTAGCAATGAAAAAAATGGATCTGAGCTGGTGAGGTGAGAGCACAAAGGATCACAGGCTTCGCCAAGTCCACAGCTCAGGTTAGAGGCCGGGTCCCCTCTGTGGTAGGGCGAGCCTCAGTGTTACGGTAGCTTTCCTTTCTCCCCCACACCCCCATGTTCCCATCTCTCTGTATCCCAAAGGAAAAAAAAAAAGAATCAGGGGGGCCAGGTGGTGGTGCACCTGGTTGAGCACACGTGTTTATGTGCGAGGACCCGGGTTCAAATCCCCAGTCCCACCTGCAGGCGAGTAGCTTCAGGAGCAGTGAAGCAGGGCTGCAGGTGTCTCTCTGTCTCTCTCCCTCTCTATCTCCCCATTCCCCTAGCTTTCTGGCTGTCTCTATCAAATAAATAAAGATAATACAAAATTTAAAAAAAAATCGGTTCAGAGTGTTAAACTGTGACCATGTGTACACCCACAGACAGGAACCTGAAATGGAGTAATAGGCACTCAAACAATTTCAGCTAACAAGTGGAGAAGCTAGAGTTCCAGCACAGCTTCCTCAACGCTACAAATGATTAAAACAGAGTCAACTTGCGAGTGTTCACCGCCAGCTGGGCACAACGCTGCCCACGTCACTACATCGTGGTGGAGTCGGCAAAAACCCCTTCCTTCCTCCCTCATGGAGACGGTGTCTCTGTTTGTGTGTCCTGTATTTCCTAAGGGCTAAATGTTAAGTATGTTTAAATTCAAATAAGTACTAAGGATAATGAAAACGGGCCGGGTGGTGGTGCACCTGGTTACTAAGGCCTCGGGTCCCCACCTGCAGGGGGAAAGCTTCGCGAGTGGTGAAACTGGGCTGCAGGTGTCTCTCTGTCCCTGTCCCGCCCTACTACCTCTTCCTTCTACCCAATAAATAAATAAAGATAATTTTTAAAAAAGGAGAATGAATATGAAAGTCCAGCATCACCCTTCAGCTAGAACCTTCACAAGCATTTCATTCCCCTTGGGCCTTAGTAGCATTGAAAAAACAAACTTACAGGACTATGATCAATGTGTTTTTTTTTTTCCAGAACACCGAAGTAAGATATTTTTGAAATAACATATGAAAATAGTATCAAATTTAACTATCTTGTGTGCTTTTGACATGTTTTCTTAGCATGCCTCAAAACTGTAAGTAATCTGGGGACTTAATTATTCAGGTGAGAAGAATAACCAGTGTACACCACAGGGCACAGCCTCAGATATGTCACAAGCTGCACAACGTGGATGTCAGATTATCAAGACCAACTTCAACACACAACTGCATCACTAGAAAGGCCGCAGGGCCACAGAGCAAACACGGCCCATACGCAACGTGTGTGGGTGCAGGTGACTTTCCTGAATGAGTCTGGAAACAGCAAACGCGCCAGGACATCCCCCGTGGCCCTAATATGGAGCATCTAGCAGTGGTCAGTGTCCAGACTACCGGGCTACCTGAATATCACGTTTCCTTCTCGGTCTGCCTTCCAGGCTTTCACCAAGGCGAAGTCCGCTGTAATCGCCTCCTCCAGAATGAAGTTCTCCCCGTTGAACTCTCGCACCTGCAGGGAACCCAGAGTACGTGGTCAGAGAAGAGACGTGCATGGGTCTATGTGAGCTCCAGAGCATGCTCTGGCAGAGGCAGGCGAGGGGCCCGCACAGCCCTGGAGAGGAAAGGCTTCTCCAAGGGAGAGAAACCTCGCCTCTGGTCTCAAGAATGAGAACTGCTAACCAGAGGCCAGGTGGTGGTGCACAAGGACTAAGCGCACATGGTACTAAGCACAAGTACTGAGTGTACATGGTACTGAGCACAAGGACCCAGGCCGAGCCCTCTTTCCCCATCTACAGGGAGTATGTCTGCAGGTGTCTGTCTTTCCCTCTCCCCCACCCCTCTCAATTTTTGTCTGTCCTATAACCCTGGAGGCAGAAGAAAAGAAGAAAGAACAGAGGAGGAGGGGAGGGGAGAGGAGGGGAGGGGGAGGGAGGGGAAAGGAAGAGAGGGGAAGGAAGGAGAAGGGAGGGGAGGGGAAGAGAAGGGAGAGGAAAGGATGGGAAGGGAAGGGAGGGCGAGGGAGGGAGGGGAGGGGAGGGGCTTTGCTACTTGTATGCTGACAAGCATGAATCTTTCTACTATGACTGGGGCAGGGGGTAGCATAAAGCAAAACTATGCCATGTTGTTGTTTTCCTTGGGGTTTAACTCTGGGGGTTGAAACAGACGGAAAAATAACATCAGCATCCAGACTCTCAGCACAGGGACAGGAGCCTGAGCGCACGACTCCCTCCATGGTCCTACTGCGCACCCTAGTGGACAAACTCCAAGAATGTTTTTAAGTCTTACTTATTTTGGGTAGAGACAAAGAGAAAAGGAGAGGAAAGAGGAATATAAGGAGAAAGAGAGAGAAGGGAGGGAGGGAGAGAGAGAGAGAGAGAGAGAGAAGGGAGGAAGTTTCCCCTTGCAGATGGGACAGGGTCTGGAGCCTGAGTTGTCCATGGTAAGGAGTAAATCTGGGGGGTGCCACCACCTAGCCCCCCACCCCAATTTTTCCTCCTCAAAAACTTCAGCAGACAATTTCACTTTTACTTTCAGTGACAACTTAAAACAGAAGCTTTTTTTTTCTTTTTTTAAATAATTTTTTAATATTTTATTTATTTTCCCTTCTGTTGCCCTTGTTTTTGTTTGTTGTTATTGTTGTTGTTGATGTTGTTATTGATGTTATCATTGTTGGAGGGATCAATTAAGATAATTAGGTTCCTGCTTTTTCACTTTGTCAAACTTTTTTTTCCACTTTTCTCTATTGGGGGGATTCATGGTTTATAGTCAGCAGTAAAACACAGTAATTGGTCCATGTGTACCATTTCTCAGTTTTCCACATCACACACCTAACCCCCCCCCCCCACCTAGGTCCTCCTCTGCCATCATGTTCCAGGACCTGAACCGCCCCCCCCCCGACACCCCAGACTCCTTTACTTTGGGGCAAGACCCCAAATGCCAAAACTTCTAAAACCCGATTAGGCAATAAAGAAAGGAGCAAGATAGGCTATGAGGGAGAATGAAAGCTTTGAGCGAATGTAGAGCTCTCTGCACAGACAGGCAAAGTTCCAGATGGAGGAAACTGCAGGAGGTGAAACTGAACAGCCGGGGCCGTGTCCAGTGACCTTTTTAATCTCCCCTGGAAACAAGGATGCGCAGAGCCACCATCCCTGTGGGCAGAAAGATGCCAAGAAACCCCTTGATGTGCCAGGCCCTCCCGCCCTACAGACAAGCTCGCGGAGCTGCGAGCTGTGTGAGCTTTCTGCAGCCATCTGGGCAGGAAGAAGGTGAAGGTGATTTTAAAAAACCTAATCATCTTCTTCAAACATTGATCTCAGTTCTTGCAAAAATGAGCTCTAATTGATTCCAGATACCTTGATCTAAAACTCAGTGAGTTTGTGAGAGGAGTGACTTAGTCTTAGAATAGAAAGGCATCCCACCTTACCCAGATTTAAACAAAGCTGAATCCTGCAATCTAAGGTCTCGGCCCTGATCCAGCTTTCTGGTCCTATTTCCAACTCCAGCACCATCTCCCCAGACAATGCCTTTAACCCACCTGTATGTCAGCTGTCGGGCTCAGGCAAAAATTAGTAAAGTCATGGGCCCCTTGGAGTATACCTACAATAGACCTACGAGCTTTTTTCAAATCGGAGACCTCAAATCTTCATCTGCAATACTCTTGCCTTCAGGTTCATGATTAGTCAACAATTTGTTCTGCTTTTTATCTTAAGGCTTTTCAGCCACCAAGTTCCAGATGCTACCATGATGCCAACCTGACTTCCCTGGGCAGATGACCCCACCAATATATCCTGGAGCCCCACCTCCCCAGATCCCTGTCCTATTAGGGAGAGATAGAAATAGGCTGGGGGTGTGGATCCACCTGCCAACACCCATGTCCAGCAGGGAAGCAATGACAGAAGCCAGAACTCCCACCTTCTGCTCCCCATAGAGAATTTGGGTCCATGCTCCCAGAGGGATAAAGAACAGGGAAGCTTCCAGTGGAGGGGATGGGATACGGAGCTCTGGGGGTGGGAACTGTATGGAATTTTACCCCTCTTATCCTGTGGTGGTTTTGTTGATCAATATTAAATCAATAATTAAAAAAATAAATACATAACTAAAAAGACTTTAAAGGACTGGGGAGAGTCCATAATGGTCATATAATAGTCTAGCATGCCTGAGGCTCGAGGTCCAAAGTTAAACCCCCAGCTCCAGCATCCACCATAAGCCAAAGCTGAACAAGCGCTCTGGCCTTGGGCTCTCCCTCCCCCTTGCTCTCCCTTCTCCTCTTACTAAAAAGTAAATAAATAAAAACACCAAGAAACTGTGAGTCAGTCAGGCAGGGGAGCACCTGGTTGAGTGCACAGGAACAGCTGCAAGGAACTGGGTTCAAGCCCTGCTCCCTACCCACTGCAGGCAGGTCTCATGAAGCAGTGCTGCAGGTCTCCATTTCTGTCTCACCTCTTCCCTCCCTCCCCTCAATTCCTCTGTCCTATCTAGATAAATAAGTGAATCTCTAAAGCACTTTCTCTAAAGTACCTAACACCGTGCGGATCATACACCAGCTCCGTTTTTTCACCTGGGTAGAATCATTCATTCCAAAGGTCCCTAACATCAGGCGCGTCTGCCACAGATTCCGTCTGGAGAAGGAATCTTGACCCACACACTTCCTGGGAACCAGAGTCTCTTCCATTTATTCTGGCCAGTCTGCATGATTTTCAGTTACAAGCAGATGCTTAGCTTCAAACAGAAGTGTCACCTAACACATTTCTACAAAGAACTGTCCGTGTTTTTCATTCTTTGTTTTGTTGTTTTGTTTTTCAGACAGAGGGCAAAGGAACGCTCTGATCTGCCCATCAGGTCCACCCACCATGTCGTGCCGAGAGAGGCGGTGTGTCAGGGTGTCCTGCTGAGGGCGCGTCTTACCTCTCTGGGCTTGCTGGCAATGTCAATGGTGCCATCCTTGTTATATTTGATCGGTGACCCTCCTTCTTGCACCAAAGTCCCGTACCCTGTGCTGGTGTAAAAGGCAGGAACTCCAGCTCCCCCTGCACGGATCCTCTCTGCCAACGTTCCCTACGAGTGAGCGGGCAGCAAGCAAGAGAAAGGTCGTCGGTCAGACTTTTGAATAAGGACACACAACCGCGGAGAGACAAGGCTCCATGTCTCCAGGGACCCGCCGCTCTAAGCGGTGTTGAGAGCTGGGTGGGTGTCGCTGGCCTTCACTGCCACCAGACAGGCTGCGAGGGCAGCTGTCCACGGTGTCAGCCCTCTGGACAACTCTGCTGACGTCACACTCACAGTATAATGGCTTCTTTGCTTTCTCGTGTGTCTTGTCTCTCTGTGTCCCACTGGTTTCTTGGCACCCTGTTCTACATCACTCTATAATTTTAAAGATTTATCTACCACAGGAGAGGGAGAGGGGCCGGGTGGTGGCGCACCTGGTTGAGTGCACGTGTTAAAACGCACAAGGACCCTGCTTTGAGCACCCGCTTCCCACCTGCAGGGGATAAGGTCTGCGAGTGGTAAAGCAGGGCTGCAGGTGTCTCTCTGTCTCTTTCCCTATTTCCTTCTTCCCCCTCGATTTCTGGCTGTCTCCATCCAGTAAATAAAGATTTTAAAAAAAAAAAAGGGGGGGGGAGAGGGTTGAGAATTAAAGATGGGAAATAGAATGCAGGATGGTTATGCAAAGAATATTTCATGCCTGAGGCTCCAAAGTTCCAGGTTCAATCCTCCATGCCACCCACCACAAACCAGAGCTAAGTAGTGCTTTTGTTTTTTTTTTGGGGGGGGTAGTCAGAATGGGGGAGGAGGGTTGGGGTAGAAAAAGAAAAAAAGGAAAAGAGAAAATGCAGATGACCAGAGCACTTACTGCTCACCTCTCCCAGGGGGTGTTGCTGGGACTCGAATCTGAAGGCTCTGGGGTCTTCAGTGAGCAATTTAGTACTCTCACAACTGAGCTATCTCCTTGCCTCCTCACTGCCCTTGAAGTATTTTTGAATCAATTTTCAAACTGCACAGACAGCCTTAACTACGCAGATTTAAAAACAAGATCAGAACATAATTAAAGCTTGTGTCTTGCCAAATCAAAAAAAAAAAAAAAAATCTGGTGTGATACAAATACTAAGTTTATTTCAAACCTAATTTTTCCACACACTCTTCCCCAAGTTACACTTCTGTGCAGTCTTTCCCTGGGGAAATAACTGGCGTTGAAAACTCCTCAACGCCTTTTTCAACACTGAATGTGGCTGGTAAGGTCCAGTTACATCATGATCCAACTAGGTAACTGACTGGCTGGTCAGCAGTAAGAACTGGTTTAGTAAGAGAGAAAGAGAAACACCTGCCCCACAGCTTCACTGCTTGTTAGCTCCTCCCCACCCCTCCCCAGGTGGGGGCCAGGGGGCTTAGCCTGCGCCCATGTGCATGGGTGTGTCCTACCCACCCCGTACAGATTATTAAAACTCATCGAAACTATTATTATTATTATTAACCAGAGCACTGCTCATCTCTGGCTTATGGCTGTGCTAGGGTGTGAAACTGAGGCCTTTGGTACCTCAGGCCTGAAAGTCTTTCTGTATAACCATTGTCCCCTCTGCCCAGCCACAACGAGATTCTTTCTAGGACCTTCCTCAAACATGTCAGTAAGTCATGCGCATATGCGCAGTGCAATGTACATTATAGTGCCAAACTTGAAGGTTTGTCAAGCAGCCCAGATGTTTTTATAAGGGGTGTGTTTTCTATTCTAGCTCACTGTGACAGAAAATATTCCCTAGCAACGAACAGGTGTGATCTGCAAAGAAAATGCCTCAGTTTGGCAAAACAGCATCCTCTCTACCTGATCTCTCTCTCTCTCTCCCTCTTGTGTGTACACACACAGAGAGAGAAAGAATAAAAGAATATATTTTTATGAAATTAACAATGTAAAATAAAAACAAAGTTGAGCGTGCATGTTACAGTGCACAAGGACCTGGGTTCGAACCCCTGGTCCCCACCTGCAGGGGGAAAGCTTTGCAAGCGGTGAAGCAGGGCTGCAGGAGTCTCTCTGTCTCCATATCTCCCTCCACCCTCTTGACTGTGGGCTTTCTCTATCCAATAAATGAAAATAATGACAATAAAATAAATTTTTCTTACCTGAGGTGTCAACTCTACTTCTAATTCACCAGCTAAATACTGTCGTTCAAATTCTGGATTCTCTCCCACGTAGGAAGAGATCATACGTTTTATCTGCCTACTGTGAAGTAAAAGGCCTAATCCAAAGTTATCCACCCTAGAAGAAAGAAAGACACAGCTCACAACCAAAGGAACATCTTTAAAAGACATTAACATCACTTACAAAGAAAAAAGATATTAGGGCCAGGCGGTGGTGCACCTGGTTAAGCGCACACACTACAGCGCTCAAGGACTCGGGTTCAAGCCCCTGGTCCCCACCTGCAGGGTGAAGCAGGGCAACAAAAGGCAAAAAAAAAAAAAAAAAAAAGAAAATATTAAAAACAAAACAAAACAGGGGGGCCTGGTGGTGGCGCACCTGGTTGAGCGCACATGTTACAGTGCACAAGGACCCAGGTTCAAGCCCCCGGTCCCCACCTGCAGGGGGAAAGCCTTACAAAGCAGGGCCGCAAATATCTGTCTCTCTCCCACTCTATCATCCCCTTCCCTCTCAATTTCTGGCTGTCTCTATACAATAAATAAATAAATATAATTTTTAAAAAATTTAAAAAAGAGAGAAGCAGATGAACAGTGTCGTGTTCAAAGGTCTAACACACTGTGATGGTATCGGGAGTCCCCAGCTAAGCACATCTGGAGCCTGATCCGAAGGCAGAAGGGAGGCTGGATTGCCATCTGCCGTAAGCCAAACCAACAATAAATTCAGTAGAAATCTCAGGTATGAGGGCCAGGCGGTGACACACCTGGTTGAGCGCACAGGTCACAGTGCGCAAAGGCCCGGGTTCAAGCCCCCAGTCCCCACCTGCAGGGGGAAAGCGTCACGAGTGGTGAAGCAGGGCTGCAGGTGTCTCTCTGTCTCTCTCCCTAACTCGCCCTCCCCACTCAATATCTCTATATCTCAATATCTCAATGTCTCTCTATCTCTATTCAATAATAAGCAAATATTTACTTAAAATAAAGAGGGGGGTTGGGCAGTGCAGCGGGTTAAGCGCATGTAGCACCAAGCACAAGGACCGGTGTAAAGATCCCGGTTCGAGCCCCCGGCTCCCCACCTGCAGGGGAGTCGCTTCACAGGTGGTGAAGCAGGTCTGCAGGTGTCTGTCTTTCTCTCCCCCCCTCTGTCTTCCCCTCCTCTCTCCATTTCTCTCTGTCCTATCCAACAACAATGACAGCAATAACTACAACAATAATAAAAGAACAAGGACAATGAAAGGGGGGAAAAAAGTTAAAAAGTAATAAAAATAAAATAAAGAAATCAAGACATACGATTCAGTGAAGAGAATCAGAGGTGAAAGACAGGGAGGTCAGTTAAGAGGCTTCAAATAACCCTAAGGAGAGATCATGGGGCCTGAATGAGCAGTGAGCAGGACAGAGTAAGAACTATTTGAGGAAAGTAATAGCCTTTCTGGTCCTCACGAAGGACCTCACCTACTCCACAACTCTGGCTCTGGGACGAGAAAAATCAGCTTCACAGTCACTGGTGACGGCCACTCTCACACAGACACCTTTTCCAACTTCTCTCCACCCTCCTCTACTGGGTGCTGCCTCCTGCTACCCCAAGGATGTACTTTGGATAAATAAGAGTCAGGCTGGGAGTGTGGATCCACCTGCCAACGCCCATGTTCAGTGGGGAAGCAATGACAGAAGCCAGACCTTCCACCTTCTGCATCCCACAGTGACCCTGGGTCCATACTCCCAGAGGGATAGAGAATAGGAAAGCTACCAGGGGAGGGGATGGGATACGGAGTTCTGGTGGTGGGAACTGTGTGGAATTTTACCCCTCTTATCCTGTGGTTTTGTCGATATTTTCTATTTTTTATTTTATAAATACATGTTTTTAAAAAAACTCCCCAAAGCTTTATGATACACATGGCCACCAGGGGGCGCCAGATCACTCCGGTTTCGGCAGGGAGCACACCAGTGTTGGGACCTACAAGAATGATTTCCCCTTGAAGCCCTCAACCTTTCTTTTACTTCTTTTACTGTGTTTACTCTATTTGTGACTTAATATTGATTTACAAAACTCCGTGATGACAGGGACAGAGTACCACACCATTCCCACCACTGGAAACATCTGTGCTTCTGCCAAGGTCACAGCTGTGGGCGACTTATTTCTTTAATTATCTGTCTATATATACACACACATATTTGCTCTTTCTTTCCTGTGGTTCTGCCTTCTCTTCCTTTCTAAGTCACACCTACACCTATTACTACTTCAGAGTCTCCTTCCTTTTTTCCTCTTCTCTCTCCAGGTCCTAAGGGAGTTAAGAGTTCAGAGCCCTCTGGTCATCTTCCCCCATCACTTCTCTGGCCTCTGGGAGGCAGGATGGACCCAGGGTCATTATGGGGAGCAGAAGGTGGTAGTTCTGGCTTCTGTAATTGCTTCTCCACTAGACATGGGCTTTGGCAGGTGAATCCATCCCCCCATCCTGTTTCTGTCTTTCCCTACTGGGGCAGGGCTCTGGGGAGGGGTGAGAAGCATTCAGTTCTTCAGCTTAACAATTCTATATCTCAAAAACCTCACTGCCACAGACAGCCTCCCTATCTCTCACCCCATGGCAGTCCCCAATCTACAGGTGCTCACTGAAATAATGGAGCAATCTTTGACTTTCACTCACACTCAAATCTACCAGCGAATCCTAACTCTGCCTTTGGTCTTTATGTTTACCTGTTTTTGCTTACTTCCCCAGCCCTTCTGGCCTCCTGTCAGTTCTTTCCTTCACACACACACACACACACACACACACACACACACACACACGCACACACACACCAGCAGCAAACAACCGGAGGACTTTTGCACTGGCCTGTCTCTGTACTGAAAATCACGCCACCAATGTCTGCCCTGCCTAGCCCCTCAGTGAAACCACTCCATCACCCTGCCTTGTGCCAAAAAAAAAAGTATCCCTGGTGAGTATGGACCCACCTGCCAATGTCCCTGTCCAGTGGAGAAGCAATTACAGAACAGAAGCAATTCATAGGTGGTGAAGCAGGTCTGCAAGTGTCTGTCTTTCTCTCCCCCTCTCTGTCTTCCCTACTTCTCTCCATTTTTCTATGTCCTATCCAACAAGGATGACATCAATAATAGCTATAACAATAAACAATAAGGGCAACTAAAGGGAATAAATATTTTTTTTTAATTTTAAAAAAACTATCAGAAGAGATCTGTGTACACCTATTTTCGTAGCAGCACTGTTTGTAATCGCCAGAAGCTGGACGCAATACAGATGTCCAACATCGGAGGAGTGGCTTAAAAAAAAATGTGGCATATATATACAATGGAATACTACTCAAATGTTAAAATGACGTTGTCTCCTCTGCATCCTCTTGGATGGAACTCAAGGACATCATGTGGAGTGAGAGAAGCCAAAAAGAGATGGACAGATACCAAATGCCCTCACTTATCAGCAGGACTTAATACTGCAGGGAGAGCCCAGAGGGAGACAGGGACTGGACATGGTGTACTGCAGCAAAGCAAAAGATTCTGGGGACGGAGGGGGAGGGCAGGAAAAAAAAACTCTGGGAGCCTGTTACATCATGAAATTGTCTGCATATGACAATGACTGCACTGTAAGGCATAACTCCCTAAATAGTTTTTTTAAAAAGACTTTTCTTACTGAATAAAAGCTGTGTATGTATGTATATACATTTGAAAATTCTATTTCAAAAATTTTTTTTAAAAAAAGGTTTTTTTGGTGAATTTTCAGTTACCTAGTAAATGCCCATGGGTGGCATCTGGTGCCCTTTCTAACAGTCTAAACAATGAAACACCCCACCCTGGTGGATATGATCCATTCTTCTCTGTGTGTTTAATTATCTACAATTCCCACAGAGCTTATATCCAACCCATAATCCACCAAGTATTTCTTCACTCACAGGTTTGGGAAGTTTTTAATCCACTTTTCAAGGATCTGTTTGACTTTCAACCTATTACACATTTGAACTTGGCTCTGCTTACAGATCACCTCTCTGTATCTGTTGGTTTTGGCCTGGGCAATGGTTGCATGTGACTTGTGTTTTGTTTCTGGACTAGCAACTTGGCAGGACAACCCAGCACTCTGTAAGATGTTCAGCACTGACTAGCACCTGACCAGGTGAAAAGCCAGTATTCATGCTTCACAAAGCGCTGTAACTTGTGGTAACTGTCCCTCTTGCCTACTCCATCCCAACTCATATATTCAGCACGCGACTTTTGGGTTTGTTGCAAATGCTGATGACACCAAAATGAATAAGGGAACTTCCTACGGCACAGAGAATAAAGGTCTGGGGGGGGGGGGGCAGCAGTACACTGGGTTTAAGCACGCACGGCATGAAGTGCAATGACCCTTGCAAGGATGCCAGTTCCAGTCCCTGGTTCCTGCCCCCTGCAGGGGGTTGCTTCACAAGCAGTGAAGCAGGTCTACAAGTAGCTTTCTTTCCTCCTCCTTTCTATTTCTCCTCCTCTCTCAATTCCTTTCTGGCCTATCCAATTAAAAAAAAAAAAATGGGAAAAAGTGGACTCTAGGAGCAATGGATTTGTAGTGCAGGCACTGAGCCCCAGTGATAACCCTGGAGGCAAAAGAGGGAGAGGGAGAGGGAGAGAGGAGGGAGGGGGGAGGATAAAGGTCTGTGTGGTCATGTGCAAATGAGGGGCAATTTAACTAAACGCATGGCATCTGGAGCGGGAGACAGCATAATGTCACGCATAAAGATGCTTGAGGCTCTGAGGTCTCAGGTTCAACCCTTGGCACCAAGAATAGCCAGAGCTGAGCAGTGCTCTGGTTTAAAAAATAGTACTAACAATGATGATAGCATAATAGTAATAAATAAAAGTAGCAATATATTTTTTAAATGGCATTTAATACTATTACATTAAACACCTTGTAGCTTTTTGTAAAGAGACTGATTACCTTGTCCTCAGTAACCCACATCTTGATAACATACCTAAAGAGACAACTATTATCTTTTCCCTTCAACAACACAAACATGGTACTCAAATATTTGAGTAATTAAATGAAGTTGAAACCCAACAATTCATCAGAGGTAAGCTGACAGGCATTGGAAAGATATTGCAGCCACTGATGGTCTGCAAATAGTCTTGACTTTCTGAATACATGATTTATTTATTTGTTTATTTATCTATTTATTCATGAGAAAGATAGGAGGAGAGAGAGAACCAGACCACTCTGGTACATGTGCTGCCAGGGATTGAACTCAGGACCTCAGGATTGACAGTCAGTGCTTTACCCACTGGCCTCCTCCCAGACCACCGAATACACAATTTCAATTAGCATACAAGTCTCCAAACAGTTTCAAAGCTGGGGCCTTGAAGCCTTGCAGCTGAGGGTCCCACAGGAAGTCCCACAGTGCTGGAAGTTAGAGGATCAGCTTGTAACACATACAGGAAAGAATCAACACAAACATTCGGCAAGCAGAGGATGCGTACTCCCTGGAGGATTCACAATAGCAGAGAGCTCTCTGAAGGCTGCCAGGCTCTGTGACCAGATAAGGATTCCTTGAGAATGTGTGAGACTGGGAGAGATGTGGATACTCAGAAAAAAAGAGGCAGCAGAGCCCTCTGGATGGAAAGAATAGCACAGTACTCTCTGAACAAAAACAGCATAAATGGAGGGTTAGTTCTGTTTCCTAAAGAATCTGTGCTATTTATTCTGAACTGCACGCACAGTGACAGGCTAAACTGCCAATTTGGTTTGGTTCACTTTTTTAATTTCTCATCATCTTTATTTATTCACTGGATAGAGAGAGCAGAGAGGGAAGGGAGTGACAGACAGGAAGAGAGACAGAGAGACACCTGCAGCCCTGCTTCACCACTCACAAAGCTTTCCCCTAGGTGCGCCACCACCCGGCCCCATGTTTTTCTACAAATATATCTTAACGTGCATGCCGCTATTAGGATGGCATGCTTAGTCTGATCACTTGGAAATGCAATGCCTTCTTCTTTTTCTTCTTTGTTTTTTCATTGCCATGGTTTTCACCATCCTGGGCCAACGTTTTCAGGCAGAAACATAAGGAGAGAGGAAGAAGAACAGAAAAAGATGCCATAGCACCAGGATCCCCTCAGTGCAGGGTTTGAACCTGGGTCCTGCCTGTAACACGGTGAACACGCCATTCGCGTGAGCTGTCCTGCCCACTGCACTGAGTCCCTTCACTAGTGTCTTGAGAGCTCGCTCGTTCACTGCTCCCTTCTGCTATGGAGGCCCAGCATGTGTCCAGTGATATTCCTTATCCGTCATCTTGACCAACAGCATCAGCAAACAAAGCTGAGATGCATTTAGTGTTTGCCTTCCTTTACAAATAGCTACCGCTGGGAAAGGGGAAGATCAGCTCAAACAAGGAGGTAAAGCGCCTGATGGCTTTACTCCCGGAGGAACAGAGAATTAAGTCAATGAATGTGAAGAGAACTGACTGTCAACCTGTTTCTAAGACTGTGGGAGAACTGGAGTGGTTCTCTATGGGGGTGGGGGTAGGGACATAGACCTTTGGTGATTGGAAGGGTGAGAAAAAATAAGTAAACTTTTTTTTTTTTTTTTTGCCTCCAGGTTTATTGCTGGAGCTTGGTGCCTGCACCACGAATCCACTGCTCCTGGGGACTATTTTTTTCCCTTTTGTTGCCCTTGTTTATCGTTGTTGTTGTTGCTATTGTTGTTGTTGTCTTTGCCGTCATTGTTGTTGGCTAGAACAGAGAGAAATGGAGAGAGGAGGGGAAGACAGAGAGGAGGAGAGAAAGACAGACACCTGCAGACCTGCTTCACCGCCTGTGAAGCGACTCCCCTGCAGGTGGGGAGCCGGGGGCTCGAACCAGGATCCTTATGCCGGTCCTTGTGCTTTGTGCCACCTGCGCTTAACCTGCTACACTACTGCCCAACCACCAGGTAAACATTTTTTTTAAAAAAAGTTAGTGAAAGTGTAATGTGCATAAAAAAAAGAAGTCACCTGAATGAGCTCTTTGGTTATGGGTTAAAGTAAACATTTTTGTAGTCTCTTCAGAAAATAATAATAAACAGACATCCACAGTAACAGAAAGTCCCATCTCTAAATTTTACAATGTCAAGATTCAACTTCTGTTTATGAGTGGGATCATATCGTACTTGTCTTTGCCTTTCTGACTTGTCTCACTTGACATAATTCCTTCTGGCTCCATCCAAGATGGGTCAGAGAAGGTGGGTTCATTGTCCTTATGAGCTGCTGACTTCCCTGGGCAGACGACCCCACCAATGTGTCCTGGAGCCCCAATTCCCCAGAGCCCTGCCCCATTAGGGAAAGAGAGAGACAGGCTGGGAGTACGGATCCACCTGTCAACGCCCATGTTCAGCAGGGAAGCAATTACAGAAGTCAGACCTTCCACCGTCTGCATCCCACAGTGACCCTGGGTCCATGCTCCCGGAGGGTTAAAGAATAGGAAAGCTATCAGGGGAGGAATTTTGGTGGCAGGGTTGTGTGGAATTGTACGTATCTTATCCTATGGTCTTATCAATATTTCCATTTTATAAATAAAAATTTGGGGGGAAAATGTCAAGATTCAATTCGAAATGCATATTTTCGCTTCAACAAAACATTTGAAGTCTAGAAAAACATAAATGTCTCAGATCAAGATAGAAAACCACACCCCTCTGCTCTATGCCAGACTGTGAAGGACTAGCAGAAGTCTGGATCAAGGTCACCTGCAGCCTGGGGCTGTGTGGGCACTCCCTTCTGACGCGTGAGCAGGGCTCCAACGTCAAGGTGGGTTTTCATCCCATTGATAGTCTTTGTCTAGGACCTGTGGAGAATCAGCGCTGTACAGCTTCGGAAGGGCACTCACCCGGCATTGTTGCTGATGGCAGTGAGATCCCTCACCCCGGTCTTCAGCAAGGCCCCTATGAGGTTCTCTGGAATCCCGCACAACCCAAAGCCTGTGGGGAACCAGAAAGGCAGACAGCTCGTGAGTATGGCGATGCTCTCACAGGGAAGCGTGTGTGCTCCTCTCCTTCTTCTCTGCTTCCAGGGTGGTCCCTGGGGCTTGCTGCCTACAATACAGATCCACAGCTCCTGGCTGCCATTTCTTCCCCTTACACTGAACAGGACAGAGAGAAATTGAGAGAGGAGGGGGCGGTAAGAGAGACAGACAGACAGACACCTGCAGACCTGCTTTGCCGCTTCTGAAGCGTCCCCCCACCCCCTGCAGGTGAGGAGCCAGGGGCTTGAAGCCAGGTCCCTGCCCTTAGTACTATGTGCACTTAACCGGGTGAGCCACCGCCCGCCCCATGTGTGTTACTCTTTTAAAACTACGCATGAGTAGACCTACTGAAATGCAGACATGTCTCAGAGAAACCAATGAATGTGCTCAAATGGTTTTTTTTTACAGCATATCAAACATCACCGTCAAGCTCTTAGTTCATAAGTATAAATTCAGGGGCTGCCCAGTTACTATGATTTCAAATATGTAAGCCTCAGGAGGCTTCACAAACTTGGGCTGTTCCAATAACTTTCTTTTTTTAAAAAAAAGCTTGTTTTATTTTCTTAGTTTACTTTTTAAGGTTTTTAAGTATATTTTGATTTTTTAATTATTTATTTTTGATAGAGACAGAGAGAAATTGAGAAGGAAGGGGGAGACAGAGAGACGCCTCCAGTCCTGCTTCACCACTTGTGAAGCTTTTCCTCTGCAGATGAGGCCCGGGGGCTTGAACCTGGGTCCTTTGTACATTGGAATGTGTGTGCTTAACCAAGTGCAACACCAGCCAGCCCACAATTTTCTTCACAACTTCCACAATTCCTCAAGTAGTATTAAGTTTAAAATGATCAATGACTAATTAATTGATGAAACAAATGAATAAATGAATGAAAAGTAGCCTTAAAAATAAATCCTGATTTCCAAGACCAAGGCCCAGAGATCCCAAGAAATTTATAAGAATCAAACAGTGAGTGCAGTAAAGGTGTGAGCTTGGTTCTAGGAGAGATTCCAAACAAGTTCCAATACCTGATCATAGGCTCACCCACAAAGACGAGCTTATTTGCTCTCAGTCTCAGAAAGGGAGGGGCAAGGGGCGGCTAGGAGTAGGCTCCATGCAGCTGTGTTAAGTTAGAGATGGTGTCGTTTGTTTTATGAGGGATTTGAATTTAAATACAATTCCCAAGGGTCTAGAGATTTTTCAGTTACTAGTATGACATCACCATTTGTATTTTATTTTATTTTTGTTTATTTTTTCCCTTTTGTTGCCCTTGTTTAAGATATCACCATTTGAAGCCTTCATTTTTCAGGAAGGAAGGAAATAAGGAGGGAAATTATTCAATTTCTCCCTCTTTTTTTTTAATCTTTATTTATTTATTAGATAGAGACATCAGACATACAGAAACAGAGAGGAATGGGGAAGATAGGGAGAGAAGCAGATACCTGCAGCCCTGCTTCACCACTTGTGAAGCTTTCCCCCTACAGGTGGGGACCAGGGACTTGAACCCGGGTCCTTGTGCACTATAACATGTGTGCTTAACCAGGTCGCCACAACCCGCCCCACTCCCCTTGATTTCTCTCTGTTCTATCAGATTAAATAAATACATCTTTTTTAAAATATAGATGTTACAGGAGTCAGGCGGTAGTGCAGCAGGTTAAGCGCACGTGGTGCAAAGTGCAAGGACTGGCATAAGGATCCCGGTTCTAGCCCCTGGCTCCCCACCTGCAGGGGAGTCGCTTTACAGGCAGTGAAGCAGGTCTGCAGGTGTCTGTCTTTCTCTCCCCCTCTCTGTCTTCCCCTCCTCTCTCCATTTCTCTCTGTCCTATCCAACAATGACGACATCAATAATAACTACAACAATAAAAAGGGCAACAAAAGGGAAAAAAATAAATATTTAAAAATCAATAAATAAATATAGATGTTACCACAAAAGAGAATACAGGACCACTCACCCCCAATCAGTAGTGTAGCCCCGTCAGGGATGTCCTTGACAGCTTCTACTGGATCCTTGTACAGTTTGGCATGGCGGTGCGTGCTGGTTGAAAAGCAACCAGCACAGCCCTAAAATCAGAGAAAAGGGGAAAAAAAACTTGATATAAGTCATCATGGGAAGACACAGCTGTCGTCTGCATGTATAGGAGCTTATACAAACAGGAAAAAAGCCACCGCCCGTTGTCTGAAAGGGTGGGATGACAAGCAGGTCATTGTAAGACTGGCAGGAAGTGCTGTGCACACAGTCAGCACTAGAATCCTCCCTGTGATGGCTAAGAGGAAACTCTGCCATCTAGGGATGAAAGGAGAGTTCCCGTGGACTCGGACTCCAACTCACAGAAACAGCCCTCGGGCTTCAGTTTCTGCAAGGAGTGTGGCCTCCCATCCAATAGCAAACGTTTTCTGAGAAGGTACCCTGTGCTGATCAGTTTGCTATTTATTCTCATCTGGTAACTATAACGTAACAGCTTCTCTAGATGATTTCACGTAGAAAAGCCAATAGCACAAATGCTGCAGGCCCTAGACCTCTAACCGATCCCTCTCTCCGCCATCACTGGTCACGTCCCTCAGGAACGTCACCACAAGCCCTCTGTGGTCTCTCCAGGACCTGCCCTCACTGCAGAGCAGCCATGGTGGCGACTCCCCACTCTCTGAAGGGAGGCTGGTCAGCCTGCTCTGCTCCTCGAGGAAGACGGGTCCTGACATGAGAGCAGCCTAGAATGTCCCCAGCTGTGCCCATGGACTGTGAGCTCAGACTGACTGTCAGGGACTCAGACATTACACAGATAAACATATACGGGCCTTGGGTCAGGGGCAAGTGGTAAACAGTTAATGTTATTCATAGATTTTCCTCACGATTAGAAGCTACTCTCTGCCCTAATCTAACTTTCTAGTCCTTTTCTCAACTCAACACCATCTTCACAGACAGTATTTTTGTATCCTTGTCAGCTAGCAAACTCAAGCAAAGACCACTCAAGCCCCTAGGAAGATTCCTAAAATAGACTCCCACACTTCTGTCTACCCTAAGGATCCCTATTCTGCTCTGCTTTATTCCTACTTTTTGGCTCTTGTTTATTAATCATTCTGTCCTACTTCACATCTTACTGCCTTTCAGCCACCCAGTGGCAGACACTGTCATGACACCATCCTGACTTCTCTGGGCAGACGACCTGACCAATGTGTCCTAGAGCCTCCCCTCCCCAGAGGGGAGACAGAATCAGGCGAAGGGTGTGGATCAACCTGCCAGCACCCATGTTCAGCAGAAAACCAATCACAGAAGCCAGAACTCCCACCTTCTGCTCCCCATAAACAGTTTTGATCCGTGTTCCCAGAGACAAAGAAATATTAGGGGAAGATGACCAGAGGGCTCTGAATCCCAACTCCATCAGGATCCTGAAAGGGAACAGGAAAGAGGGAGGGACATGTGGATGTAGTAGTAGGTGTGGGTGTGACTTGGAAAGGAAGAGAAGACGGGACCATAGGGAAAAATGGTCAAATATAGACAGGTGTTTGTAGAAATAATAGTTAACCCCCATCGGCAACCTTAGGAGAAGTGCTGTGGCTTCCAATGGAGGGAGTGGGGATCCAGAACTCTGGTGGTGGGAACGGTGTGGAGCTGTACCCTGTGATCATCTAATCTTGTAAATCAATATTAAGTCACTAATAAAATTTTTTTAAAAAGAAGAAATAGAGAGAAGGAAAGAAAGAAAGAAAGAAAGAAAGAGAGAGAGAGAGAGGAAGGAAGGAAGGAAGGAAGGAAGGAAGGAAGGAAGGAAGGAAGGAAGGAAGAAACGTAGGCCCTGATTCACTTCTGGACATCAAAGCAATGCTTCTAAACGAGCAGACAAAAAGCCACAGTCCTCTCTGAGGCTTGAAGCTTATGGAGGCTGTAAACAAAGGGGGGTTAGGAGACCACTAATACTATTAACTAAGAAACAAGACTAGAATTGCCACAAGTAACTATTTGCTATAAGGCAGGTTGTCTTGGGAGCACAGTGGTCAGTTTTAAACTGTTCCCTTCTGCCTGTGCCCTGCATGACAGACATACAGGAAAATCAGCAGGTCAATGAAGCTGCGATCAATCACTCGGATCCACCACCACCTCTCCATTAATATTTTCCACCGGGAGGGGGAAGAAAGGCAAAGAAGTAGAGAGCAGGAGGCCTGGATCACAAGTCTCTGGTTCTTACACGCTTCCACCCACTGCCTCTCAGGCCTGAAGGGGGAGTCAGGAATTAGCAGGCATGCATTTCTTGCTCTAAAAAAAATAATAACTCATACTATACAGTTCCTCTTTATGGCGTCCAAAGTCAAACAACACTGACAGGAAAGAAATGGTATACGGAGGAGGAAGCTTCACTGAAGCATAGCGGTAAGAAAAGAAGTGACTGTTTCCCGAGTCGGCTGCCTGGTGGGTATCTCACAGTGCGTCCACCCAAGTCACCGACTCAGACAAGAAATGGGACTTGGCCAGCCTTCCTGAACGTCCTGTACAAATCCCTTCAAGTCTCCCTTCCCTTCCACTACCAAAGTCATCTATCTTTCTCTCTGTCTGTCTGTGTCTCTCTCTCTTTCCTTTTAACTTTGAAATGCTTTCTTCTTATTATTGTGATTTGTTCCCCTTCTTGGAAGAGGATTAATGGTTTCTAGTTGATAGTAAAAGCTCTGACACCCCCCCCCACCTAAGTCCTCCTCTGCCATCATGTTCTAGGACCTGAACACACACCCCCATCACCCTCTGCAGAACCCTTTACTTTGGGTCAGCCCACCATTTATTCATCGTAGTGTCCATGAGCACAAAAGGCTGTTTAGAAGAACTGTGCTGGAAGGCAGCTGAGGTTGACAGAGGTGAAGCTTACATAAGTGGCTTTGTCCCTTTCCATCTCGGCCTTGGCCAAGGACATGTGAAGGGAGAGAAGTGCCCTGGTGCCCAAAACAAGGGAGAAATGGGGGGAGAGGCCACGCTGGAAAGGAAAACCCTTGCACCAGAGGGAGCTAGGTCTCTGTCCTACCCTCAGAACAGCCAGGATGCATGTGATACACTGTTCAACAGAAGCATACCCATACACAATATCTCTCTTATTTATGTATCTGCCGCCAAGATTATCGGATTATCGCTGGGGCTGGTGTCCAAGAAACACACCACTCCACTCCCGGGGTTCTTTTTTCTTTTTTCCCCTTTTATTGTTTTCTTTCATTTGATAGGGCAGAGGGAAACTGAGAGGGGAGAGAGAAACAGAAACACCTGTGTCACTGTGTCACCACTTGTGAAGCTCCCCGCGACCCCTGCAAGTAGGGAACAGGGGCTTGAACCCGAACCTGGGTTCTTACGTACTCAATCAGGTATATCAACTCCTGGCCCCGCAAATAGACAGATTTTAATCTTGGAAATTAAACTTCATAGCCTGAATCAAAAAGTCAACAAAAAATAAAACGGGGGCAGGTGGTGGCACACCTGGTTCAGTGCACATGCTGCAATATGCAAGGACCCAGGTTCAAGCCCCTGGTCCCCACCTGTGGGGTGGGGGAGGGGAGTGGTGAAGCAGGGTTGAAGGTGTCTCTCTGTCTCCCTCCCTCTCAATTTCTCTCTGTCTCTACCCAGATAAATAAACTATTTTAAAAAAAAAAGAAAAGAAAGGAAAGGAAAGAAAAGAAAAAAGAAAACCGAGCAGCCAGATAGAGTGCATAATTTCCCCCCAGAAAACCGAGCAGCCAGATAGAGTGCATAATTTCCCCCCAGAAAACTGAGCAGCCAGATAGAGTGCATAATTTCCCCCAGCATGCGCGCGCACACACACACACACACACACACACACACACACACACACACACACACACAGCTTCACCACTCTAAGCCAACAATTTCAGATAGAAGGAGACAGAGAGAAGAATGAACACCACAGCCCGGAAGCTTCCTCCAGTGTGGGTGGGGGGCCTGACAAAGCAGCTGCCTGTCTGGGTGAGGGGTCTTGACAAGGGCGCGGGGCACACTTTCCAGGCTCACGCCCTCCAACCTCATGCAAGAACCGTGAAGCAGTGTTATAGTCAGTCTCTCTCTTTCTCTCTCTCTCTCTCTTTCTCAATCAGAAATTAAAAGGTGGGGAGCGTATTTACCAAGAGCTGTGGAATTATGCAAACATGAAGTTCCAGTACCAAAATAAGTACAATTGTCAATAAAATAAAAATCAGGATAATACCTAGCAAATACAAAAGAGAACAATAAACAGATTATTAATCCAGCTGAGTCATGCTACAAGCTAGCTTTCTGCAATTTAGCAAGCTCCTGTAGTCCACCCCACCCTACGAGACCACAAGATGCCAGGTCTTGGTCTCCAAGCAGAGGGTCCACCGCACTATGAGGCTCTGTGCTGTCCCACAGCTCTCCACGGGACCCTACACCTGGAGAGGTGGGTAGACAGACACGGTACACGGAAGAGCGCAACTCTGCTGCCATTGTTTCCACTTAAGGGTGAAGTTACGCCATTATCCTGTAGACCTTAAAACATATACAGTGCTGTGGATCAATTCTATTTCAGTACTTTTTTTTTTTAAGATGAAAAAATTGCAATGAATAAACGGCTTGGCTTCTTACCATCATCCACCTCTCCCAACACCCATGAACACACAAAGGTGAAAGGTCTTAGCAAGGTAAAAGAAAAAGGGGGAGGGATTGCACCCCTTAGTGACCCTGGGTCCATATTCCCACCGGGTTAAAGAATTAGGAAAGCTGTCAGGGGAGGGGATGAGAAACGGAGTTCAGGAGGTGGGAATTGTGTGGAGTTGTACTCCTCCTATCTTATCCTATGGTTTTCTCAGTGTTTCTTTATTATAAATAAAAATTAAAAGAAAAAAAAGAAAGAAAGAAAATGGGGGGGGTTGGTCCACACCTACGTAGTCAGGTAAAGATGGGGGAAATTTAGGTCACCTTGAATTTTTTTCTCCAGGAGAGGAAATTATATGGAGAAATCAACAGAAAACCCATTGTTCCAACATTCCCAAAGATGTCTTTTAGATTCCTGAGAAACAGAAGAAAAATGGGTACAAAGTATTAGGAATTTCATTCCTTTCTCTCAGGTGATAATCAGTGTCTTCATTATAAGCCATCATGAATGACTGAAAAGGCTGCCTCGGGTCCCTCAGGTCCCAGAATTTTATCTCAGAAGTACTTCAGAAAAGACTGGAAAGGCTAGGTGGTGGTGCACCTGGCTGAGCACACATTCACATGCACAAGGACCCGGGTTCGAGGAGGTTCCGGTCCCCACTGAGTAAAGCAGTATTGCAGGTGTCTATCTCTCTCTATATCCCCCTTCCCTCTCGATTTCTGGCCATCTCTATCAAATAAATATAGACTTTAAAAATTGTTTTTTTTAAAAAAAGAGTGTTTTGTCTTTATCCAGATGACCAGAATTTAAAAGTAATAAAAGTGACTATTGTTTCCAGGGAGAATAAAGGGAAGTTCAAGATACGGAAGAATACACTGGCACTCAACTTTGGCCTATCCTTTTTTTATCTTTACTTACTTACTGGATAGAGACAGCCAAAAATCGAGGGGAAAGGGGATGATAAGAGAGGAACTCTATAGAAGTGGAACTCTAGACACCTGCAGCCCTGCTTCACCACTGGCAAAGCTTTCCCCCTGCAGGTGGGGACCAGGGGCTTGAACCCGGGTCCTTGTGCATGGCAACATGTGAGCTCAACCAGGTGCGCCACTGCCCGGCCCTTGGTCTTTCCATTTCTTAATCCCTCAGCTAACAGTGTTTGTTATAGCAACATCTGATATCTATCTCCTGAGAAGTCAAATGTGGCAAAACAGGCCACAGCCCAGCAGTCTTAAAGCCTGAAATGCCCTTGTTTCGCTGATCGGGGAGATCAAGATAAGTAGATACTAAGATAGATACCAGTCAGTGCCAGGCGTGCCTGTCTGGAGGCTCCCAGCGATGCATGCATCAGCCCCAAGTGCTGGCTTCTCTGCCTCTCCTCTCTGTCTCTCAGATGAGCCTCTACCTCAAAGTAAATATATATATTTGATTCAAACTCTTCTCTAGTCATATTGCATGAACCTCACTTACTTACTTAACTTCTGAGCTGCTTCTGGAGGAGATACTGGCTGGGGTTTTATGTTCAGAAGAGGAAAATAACTGCTTCCCAGGAAGACAGCAAGGACGAAGTAGAATCTGTGAGCTGCCTTGGAGACGCAGCCACTGTCCCCGCTCCTCGCGGCGAGGGAGGCGGACAATAAGAGGTGTCAGAGTGCACTTTTCGTTTCTGCCTTCCCCACTCAGCCCACACACACACAGAGGAGCAATGAAGCAAACATAACGTAGCAGCTGTAAACTGGCCCCTGCAGAGGCGTGCGCGCAGACAGTGAGACAAAGAGGAAGCAGGATGTCTGAAACCAGTCGCACTAGGGGCGCAGCTATGCCGGAAGTCCTACCAGTTGCTTCAAGAGGTTAGGAGTTGGCAACCCAGAGACAGCCTCTGAGTTTATTCTCTCTCCTGACTTCCTCCCTCTCTGCCCACTCTCTCCCCCATTCCCTCCCTCACAAGCCAAGGACCATCCATGCAACATCTTCCTGAGACTATGCAGGGAGAGAGAAGGAGAGGGAGAGAGAGAGAGAGAGAGAGAAATGTCTCCAACAAAGAAAACCTATGCATTTGCTTTAGTAACTGGGTTTAAAATAAATTCCTAAATTGTCCTCTACTTCCCAAGAGAACTCAAATACAAAAACAGTGATGTGACCACATGCTACAAAAATAAAAGAACTTTCAAGTTTGCAGAGGTCACGCGGATAGTTTTTTCGCCAAAATCTTCCTTTAGATTCATGTCATGAATTCTATTTTATTGTTACCACTATTACTACTGGGGAAAATAATATTTCTATATGAGAGTTTAATAAATAATCAAAAGTTCTAGAGTGCAAAAGTGTTTTTTTTTTTTTATTTACTATATATACATATGGGGGTTTGTAAAGGAACCTCTCCTGCACATCTTGACCCATACTTCCAAATCCATATGTCTGGCTTTTAAGGCCTGGTCCCACTGCTGAACCTACATTCTTTTTTTTTTTTTTTAACTTTTAAAAAAAAATTATTTATTTATTGGATAGAGACAGCCAGAAATTGAGAGGAAGGGGGTAACAGACAGGGAGAGAGACAGACAGACACCTGCAGCCCTGCTTCACCACTCATGAGGCTTTCCCCCTGCAGGTGGGGACCGGGGACTCAAACCTGGGTCCTTGCGCCCTGTAACACATGCGCTCAACCACGTGCGCCACCACCCAGCCCCTGAGCCTACGTTCTGTCTCATCACCAGGACAGACACCTGGCTAAGCTCAAGGACCCAGGGCCCAAGGCCCTGCCCCACTCACAGGGGGAAACTCAGTGGGTGAAGCAGGGCTGCAGGTGTGTCTATAGCTCCTTTTCCTCTTAATTTCTCTCTGTATAGATAAAAAAAAGTCACTATCTCATTACCTACCAATTTAGGATCTCTCTCTCTCTTTTTTTTTTCCTCCTGGTGGCCTTTTTTTTCCTTCCATTTTACTAGACAGGAGAGAGAAAAGTTAAGAGGGGAAAGGGAGAGAAAGCAAGAAAGAGAGAGAGAGAGAAAGAGCAACCTGCAGACCTGTTTCACTGCTTGTGAAGCTCACCCCGCCTCCCTGCAGGTGGGGAGCTAGGGCTTGAACCGGGATCCGTGTGCAGGTCCCTGTGCTTTGTACTATGAGCACTTAACCAGGTGTGCCACTGCCTGGCCTTCTGGATCGTCCTTCTTTCTGACCACTTCTATTTTTCTTTCATCTAAATTTATTTTCCCCATCATTCAGTAGTCTAGAAATTAATAAATATACACTTTGCTTTAACAACATACTTCTTTCAGGGCAGATCCACAAAACACACAAAGAGGGAGAGGGAAAGGGAGAGGGGAAAGGGAGAGGGAGAGGGGAGAGGGAAGGGGAGAGGGAGAGGGGAGAGGGAAGGGGAGAGGGAGAGGGGAGAGGGAGAGGGAAGAGGGGAGAGGGGAGAGGGAGAGGGAAAGGAGAGAAGGAGAAGGGAGAGGGAGAGGGGAGAGGGGAGAGGGAGAGGGAAAGGGGAAAGGGGAGAGGAAAAGGGGAGAGGGGAGAGGGAAAGGGGAGAGTGAGAGGGAGAGGGGAGAGGGAGAGGGGAGAGGAGAGAGGGAGAGGGGAGAAGGAGAGGGGAGAGAGAGAGGAGAGAGGGAGAGGGGAGAGGGAAAGGGGAGAGAAAGAGGAAGAGAGAGAGGGAGAGGGGGAGGGAGAGGGAAAGGGGAGAGAGAAAATAACCCAGTCTTCATGAAGTAGACGCTATTTGCCAGGACTCAGAAAGCAGCGGGACACTGCCCACTGTCAAGGTCTGATAAAAGAAGCATGAAAGAGAGAGGCCAAAGGGAGGTAGATGAAAAGAATCATGCTAGATGGGAAAGGCAATAAAGTGTGAATGGAGACACACAGACGTGAGAAAGGAATATGGTTGTGGCTGCCAAGAGGTGGTGGTTTGGAGTGTTGAAATCCTTTGGCTGTCTACCCGGCAACGGACCAAAGCCTTCAAAGGAGGGTAGCTAGCTCAGCCTGAACCCAGCACTGCCCATTAGGCACTAAATGTGTCAGAAAGAGCCCAGACACAATTCTCTGCCCTTGTGCTGTGCTTTGTTTTCAAGGGAGCATCCACACACTGTGTTCTGATGATGCTGGAGGAATGCTGACACACTAGAGAACCGGGGAGGGAGGCAGAGAAGCTGCCCAGTGGAGCAGACACCATCCCGACTCTGCCTGCCAGGGCTAAGCTGCTAAGAAGGGAGGGTAAGGACTGCAGAAGGCAGAGCTGCACCTGAGAGAGCGGAAGTGGGAAAGGCCCCCGTGTGCCAGGGGAACAGGGGATGAGGTCCCAGGGGGAGAGTTCACCACGGAGATCAGACCTGAGAGGGAGTCCAGAGCAGGTTATAAGGTTATGAGGGCCAGGCGGTTGAGCGCATATACTACCAAGCGCCAAGGTCTGGGTTCGAGCCCCAGCTCCCCACCTGCAGGGGTCCGCTTTATGAGCGGTGAAGCAGGTCCGCAGGTGTCTGTCTTTGTCTCCTACTCCTTATCTCTGTGTCCTCTCTCAATTTCTCTCTGTCCCAGCCAGCAAAAATGAGAAAGGAAAACATAGTGCTGGCACTGAGCCTCAGCAATAACCCTTGCGGCAATAAGAAGAGAAAAGAAAAGCAGGGGGTCGAGCGGTGGCGCAGTGGGTTAAGCGCAGGTGGCGCAAAGCGCAGGGACCGGCGTAAGGATCCCGGTTCGAGCCCCCGGCTCCCCACCTGCAGGGGAGTCGCTTCCCAGGCGGTGAAGCAGGTCTGCAGGTGTCTGTCTTTCTCTCCCTTTCTCTGTCTGCCCCTCCTCTCTCCATTTCTCTCTGTCCTATCCAACAGCAAACAACATCAACAATGGCAATAATAATAACCACAACGAGGCTACAACAACAAGGGCAACAAAAGGGGGGAAAAATGGCCTCCAGGAGCAGTGGATTCATGGTGCAGGCACCAAGCCCAGCAATCACCCTGGAGGGAAAAAAAAAAAAGACAGGAGAAAAATGTTCAAGTGCAATTTCATTAATGTTTTTGTGGCCATCATTTCCTAAATTAAGTAGGAAATAGTAGTCAGTGTACCGTCTAAACAGCATGAAGGTAACTTTAGACAGTCCACTGTCATCTCTCTCTCTAATCTCTCTCAGGAAAGCTCACAGGTTACCATGTTCGAGGACTGAGGTTCAAGCCCCTGTCTCCCCACCTTCAGGAAAGAGGTTTCACAAGTGGTGAAGCAGTGCTGCAAGTGTCTTTCTCTCTCCCTGTATGTCTCCCTATCCCCTCTTAATTTCTCCCGGTCCTGTCAAATGAAAGAAAAAGAGGGGGGGGAAATGGCTGCCAGGAGAAACGCATTTATCCAGCAGACACCAAATCTCAGTGATCACCTGATAGTGATAAGAATAAGTCTATGGGGAGTCGGGCTGTAGCGCAGTGGGTTAAGCGCAGGTGGCGCAAAGCACAAGGACCGGCATAAGGGTCCCGGTTTGAGCCCCCGGCTCCCCACCTGCAGGGGAGTCGCTTCACAGGCGGTGAAGCAGGTCTGCAGGTGTCTGTCTTTCTCTCCTTCTCTCTGTCTTCCCCTCCTCTCTCCGTTTCTCTCTGTCCTATCCAACAACGACAACAATAATAACTACAACAATAAAACAACAAGGGCAACAAAATGGAATAAATATATAAAATAAATATTAAAAAAAAAAAAGAATAAGTCTATGTTAGTGGTTCTCCAAGTGCGAGCCTCAGGCCACCAGCATTAACACGACTACAAATGTCCCCTTACTAAGTATGTCCCCTTACTAAGTATGCTGCCCCAATCTTGGGGGCCTAGCCGTCTGCTTAATATGCAGCCTTCACAGAATTCTGATGTACACTCAAGTCTGAGAGACTTGTCTAAAATAAAGAAATCTCATTTGACCAGTTGTTTACACTAGTAGAAAAATCCTCGGGGGCTGAGCGGTAGCGCAGCAGCTTAAGCGCACATGGCCTGGAAGCTCAGGGACCAGCACAAGGATGCTGGTTTGAGCCCGCCCCCCCCACCACCCCCTGCAGGGGAGTCCCTTCACAGGCGGTGAAGCAGGTCTGCAGGTGTCTGTCTTTCTCTCCCCCTCTATCTTGCTTCCTCTCTCCATTTCTCTCTGTCCTATCCAACAACAACAACAACAAGGGCACAGCAAGGGCAACAAAAATGGGGAAAATGGCCTCCAGGAGCAGTGCATTTGCAGTGCAGGCAACGGAGCCCCAGCAATAACACTAGAGGCAAAAAGAGAAAAAGGAACGGGAAGGGAAGGGGAGGGGAGGGGAGGGGAGGGGAGGGGAGGGGGAGGGGAGGAGAGGGGAGGGGGAGGGGAGGGGAGGGGAGGGGGAGGGGAGGGGAGAGGGAGGGGGAGGGGAAGGAGAAGGGGAAGAGAAGGAAAAATTTTCAAGATTACTATTTAAGTCTGCCCGCAGGGTTCTCTCATCCATGTACTGTGGGTCTGTCTGTGCTACGCAGGAAAGGTATATCATGTCATGAGCTGGAGAATGAAGTGCACAGAACTGTCAGCACCCGTAAGAAACTCCCTTGTGGTTAAGAAAATGCCACATACAGTTGAAAAGTTAAAGAGTACACTTGGCACAGCTTGGCACTAGCAGGAGCGAAGGACTTAAGGGTTCACTGAAAGGTTAACTATTATATACCAAGCATGAGGGGGTACTGGAAAACAAAAGTTTGAGGTTATGGTAATCAAACCTAAAAGACAAGTTTCAACACAGCTATACATTTTCAATGAGACAGCCTAACCTATAATTTGTAAGTTTTCTAAGAGGCTTTCTGGGCTTCAAAATGATCTTGATGATACACCTCTGGCGGAGAAAATAAGTAAACCACACTTGAGCAATTAGGTAACTGCCAAAGAGGGGATGACCTTGACCTTGGCAGGCCCAAGGTTGTTGGGCTGTTGGGGTTTGCATTCCTGCCTGCACCCATTAAGCAATTTGACCAAGAGCTACTTGTAATTATCAAACTGCCTACTTAAAAAAAAAGATGATGAAAATGGTTAAAGGGAATTGTATGTTACAAAATTCCGGATAATGCCATTGTGGCTTGTGAAACAGTACTTGAAATGTCTTAATAAAATCTCTCTGGAAACTGATCCAAATAAAAGAGTTTCTGTGTTCAAATTTAAAATAAGAATGCCTCTTATAACAGGCATCTTCCAACCAGGACTCGGCATCCAGATTTCTGCCCCCCCCCCAAGTTTCTAAGACTCTCTAGAACTTTTGAATCACTCTTCAGCATGAGTGTGTAATCGCCATAAATAAAGCTGGTGTTGCCTTCCCATCACATTTCTTTCTCTGTTGAAAAGGATGGAGGGTAACATAAAATAACTAAACTGGAGAAAGGGAAAAAGAACAGGCACCTCGACAGGCAGGATGACCTCCTTCTTGCATGAGTTCAATTTCAGCCTGCTGGTACCACGACACTTCTGGGCCGGACCACTTGAGGGCACCAAGGGGAATGATGCCAAATGTTTCCATAAAAGTACTAAGCCACTTCCCCCAATATTCTGCCTGGTTGCTTCTGCCACTTCTGCGCAATTAAGTGCTTCTGTTTTCAATCACTCTCAAGTCCCTCTGAGGCCACAGTTCCCAGAGACAGGACCCACAAAATAGAGGACAATGGGCTATGTCCGGGGTGTCGGTGCGCAGGCAGCGTGGGGGGGGGGGGGGGGCACACACCGAGAAGTTGCATCACTGTCCCGCTCCCCTTTCGAGCAAGGGGCTCCCACAGTTACCAAGGAGGCCCAGGCGAGCCCCTCTGCTGGACCAGCTCCCCCATTTGGAGGTCCTCAGAGCAGAGCCCTAACAGCAAGGCGGACTGACCGGGCAGGGCTGGGGGGGTCAGCACAGAGGGGCAAAATGACCGGTCCCGACAGCAAAGCTTTTACTGGGCTTCGCAAATAGAAAACGTCCAGCTGCACCCTTGCCGGGAGGCCCTGGAGAGAGCCCAGCAGCTGCGCTCCGCCTGGGGCTCCAGTCCGCCTGATCCCCTTCCCGCTGCCCCGCTGCACCCAGTCCTGGAGGAAGGGGCGCGGCACCCCACCCACAACCAGCCCGCGCCCCGGCCCGCGCCCGGGCCCGCGCCCAGCCCGCGCCCCAGCCCGCGCCCCAGCCCGCGCCCAGCCCGCGCCCCAGCCCGCGCCCAGCCCGCGCCCCAGCCCGCGCCCCAGCCCGCGCCCAGCCCGCGCCCCAGCCCGCGCCCCAGCCCGCGACCAGCCCGCGCCCCAGCCCGCGCCCAGCCCGCGCCCCAGCCCGCGCCCCAGCCCGCGACCAGCCCGCGACCCAGCCCGCGACCAGCCCGCGCCCCAGCCCGCGCCCAGCCCGCGCCCCAGCCCGCGCCCCAGCCCGCGCCCAGCCCGCGCCCAGCCCGCGCCCCAGCCCGCGCCCCAGCCCGCGCCCAGCCCGCGCCCAGCCCGCGCCCCAGCCCGCGCCCCAGCCCGCGACCAGCCCGCGCCCCAGCCCGCGCCCAGCCCGCGCCCCAGCCCGCGCCCCAGCCCGCGACCAGCCCGCGACCCAGCCCGCGACCAGCCCGCGCCCCAGCCCGCGCCCCAGCCCGCGCCCAGCCCGCGCCCCGCCGTGCGCCCCTGGGCGGTGCACTGAGCCTGGCGGCCCTTGGCCGGCCTCGAACTCTGGGCCCCACGAGGCTGTCCCCGCAGGAGACCCCAACGCAAAGGCAAAGGCGCACCCTGGAGCCTGGCGTGGCCGGGCCCCGCACCGAGTCCCCATGGGAGGCCCCCGGCGAGGCCCGGGAGGACAGGACGCGGGCGGGCGGGCGGGCACGCTCGGGTGCGGTGGGCGGGCGGGCGTGCTGGGTCCCTCGGCCTCGTCGGGCCCCGGGGCGGGTCGCACGCAGGGTGGGAGCCCGCGGTCGACAGCAGCCGCCCCGCCCGGTGCCCCGCGCCGCCCCGCACCGCCCGCCCGGCGCCCCGGTTACCTGGGCCCAGACGCCCTGCGCGCCGCGGGCCGGGCCGCACAGCGGGCGGAGGGAGCCGAGCAGCCTGAGCGCCGCCATGTTCGCGCGGGCGGGAGGAGGCGGCGGGCGGCCGGGAGGAGGCGGCGGGTGCGTGTCGGGGGCGCCGCGGCGGGGCGGCGTCACAGAGGGCGGCGGCGGGAGGCGGGAGGCGGGCTGGAGGCTCGACCGCGGGTGACGCCCTTGGGACCGCCCGCCCTCCTGCCTCCCGCCCGCGGCGGCTGCGCCCGCCCTGGGCGGCGGGGCCCCGGGTCGGGGCTGCGGGTGCGGGGCTGCAGGGCTGTGGGTGCGGGGCTGCGGGTGCGGGGCCGGGGCTGCAGGGCTGTGGGTGCGGAGCTGCGGGGCTGCGGGTGCGGGGCCGGGGCTGCAGGGCTGTGGGTGCAGAGCTGCGGGTGCGGGGCCGGGGCTGCAGGTGCGGCTGCAGGGCTGTGGGTGCAGAGCTGCGGGTGCGGGGCCGGGGCTGCAGGTGCGGGGCTGCGGGTGCGGGGCTGCGGGTGCGGGGCTGCGGCTGTGGGTGCGGGGGTGCGGATCCGGGGCTGCAGGGCTGTGGGCGCGGGGCTGCAGGGCTGTGGGCGCGGGGCTGCAGGTGCGGGCCCAGGGTGCATGTGGGGCCAGGGATTCAGGACTTTGGATGCGGGGATGCAGGGTTGGGGCTGCAGGGCTGCGGGGTTTGGGCTGCCGGTGCAGGGTTGCGGGTGCAGGGCCTGGGCTGCAGGTGCGGGGCTGTGGGTGCGGGACCCGGGCTGCGGGGTCTGAGCTGCGGAGCTGCAGGTGCAGGACCAGGGATGCAGGACTGTGGGCTCGGCGTCGGAGATGCAGGGCCAGGGATGTGGGGTCCGGGGTGCAGAGCTGCAGGTGTGGAGCTGTGGGGTCGGGCCTGCAGGCCGGGGCTGCGGGGCCCGGGCCGGGAGTGCGGGGCTGCGGGCGCGGGGGCAGGAACACCCACCCCAACTCTTCCAGCTCCTGGATCAGCTTACTAGCTGCCTGAAGGCGCTTTGCTCTCTCTCTCTCTCTCTCTCTCTCTCTCTCTTCCTACCTTTTTGAAAAATAGATATATTAATTTACTGACTGGACAGCCAGAAATCCAGAGGGAAGGGGGTAATAGGGAGACAAAGAGACGCCTCCAACCCTCCTTCTCCCTTAAGGCTTCTTTCAGCAAGTGGAGAGACCCCTTTCTTCCTCTCTCTCTCTCTCTCTCTCTCTCTCTCGATTTTTGAAAAATATGTTATCTTTATTTATTGTATAGAGACGACCAAAACTCGAGAGGGAAGAGCGTAACAGAGAGGGAGATAGACCCTTGCAAAACCACTTGTAAAGGTGTGAGCAAATCCATGCAGGGTGCGGTCCGAGTGGAATGTTAGGCATAACTGCACGTTTATTCTGTGTGCATGAGGGGACTGCCATGACGCATACAGTCTCTCTTCAAGCCGTATCCTTAGACCCTTGAGGATCTCAGCCATTTCTCATCTTCGAATCGAACAGTACTGCCTGAGTGGGTGGACTGAAGCTCAGTCAACATTTAATTAAGGTTTGAACATGTTTTGGAAATTTGGCTATTGGTTTTGAGACAGAGTAAAGCTAATATATATATATATATTTCGATGAGTCCTCAGCTTCTTCAGCAAGTAGTAGCCTAGGGCACTGAGAAATTCATCAAATTTACAGTCTGTCCATAAAAACACTCTCTCTGTGGTATTCTTTGAATTTGCCTTTTTCCCCCCATGAACATTACTATTTTAATCAAAATCCGTGAGAAATAGAATGTTAAGTTAGCTTATCTAATTACATGAAGAAATTAGTAATGCGCTATGTTTTCGATAACATTTTGAGAATAAGGGAACTCAGGTTTTAGAAGTGAAGTCCCATGGCTAGACCTCGCCCACCTGTCAACAGCGGCTGTGCTGTCATCTGAAGGCTGAAAGGCTCCACTGTCAGTTGGAGCTGCTTTTCCATGTCTACCCTTCCAGAGAGCACATAAAAGGAAGCAGCTTTGGAAACTTGGTCTAACTAGTCATATGACACTCTTGGCTGGCCTCACCCTTTTTCCCCTGACTAAGGAAAAGAAATACATTATGTACACATTAGTGTGACTCTCGATTTCATGTTTAAAAAAAAAAAAATCAGTCCTATCACTCCATGGTCAAAACACACAGGACTAAGCTTTTGATTACTTTGTTCAATGGTTTCTAAACAACATGCAAGTACCTTCAATTTAACAAATTACAAACAAAAAATTAAAAAGCTGTAGAGATTTTACTTGTGGTTCCACAAAATCACTTTGATTTTAGACTGTGTGAAGCTGGCTACTTGTCAAAGGTACCTATTTAAGGGTAGTTCATGGCCGGTTTATTCTGGGAACTTCTCTCTGCAGTCTTGAAATGCTTAACTTCCACACTCTTAAAATATTCATTTTTTTTAATTTTCTATTTTTAAATGTGATTTCATACTGGTTTACAGTATTTTAAGATTACAGGGGTAAAGTTCACATTTAAAGTCTTACACTGAACTTTTTCCCTATGAATATTATTTGAATCAAAACCAGTGAGGAACAACATCAGGTTAGATTACCCAGTTACATGACAAAATTAGTAATGCTCTGTATTTTCAGTTTCGCATTTCAGAGTTTCACTTTGCATCCACCCCTCCAAAGATAACTACTATAGTTCTCACAAAATTTGAGAGACAGTTTGGAGAGTGTCTTTCTTTTGCAAGTTCATGTGTTTCAGTTTCACAAATGAGTGAAACCATATGGTAGTCGTGTTGCACTTCCTTCCTTCTTTAACTAAGTATAATCACCTCTTCCTTTCTTCTTTAACTAAGTATAATCACCTCTTCCTTCCTTCTTTAACTAAGTATAATCACCTCTAGTTCCATCCAGTAGTCCAGAAAAACACAGTAACATCTCTCTTGACTGCAGAAGAGTATTCCACTGATAATGAGAACTGCATTTAAAGTTTTTAAACAAAAGGTTTGATTCCAGACACATATTGAAGAAAGTGTATTACATGTTATTTTATTTATATATGATATAAGTAAAAATTCGCCCCTTATCAAATAGATGCAATGTGTGGGTTGGCTAGGTTGTAAATTGTCTTTCTGTGCTTTAGGGATATGTATTTAACATCTTTCTTTAAAAGAGAGAAGGCAGGGGAAAATGGCCAAAAATATATAGATAGATAGATAGATAGATAGATAGAGAAATAATAATCAACTCATATCTGTGACCTTGGGAGAACTACTGCAGTTTCTAATTGAGGGAATGGGAATCCTGAGCTCTGGTGGTAGGAACAGTATGGAATTATATTCCTGTCTTATGATTTTGTAATATTAAATCTAATTTTTTTTTTAAAAAAGGACAGAAAGGGAAAACACAAAGTAAAATTTGGACTTTTTTGGTGTATTGCACCCAGGCAAAGGACTCTGAGGAAGGAGGGGAGGAGTGGGTGTGGGAAGGAGCTCCCCTGCTATGGAATCATGCAGAAGGACCGAGGCTGAGGTGAGAGTGCTTTGCAGATATTTATCTTAATGAGATGAGAAATTGTGCCCATGTGCCAACAACTGCACTTCAAGCCGCTAACCTCCCAGTAAGAAAAAAGAAACGAATAGAAAATGAAACAATATATAAATCACGTCAAAGGACATAAATCATGGTGACGTCATGTATGCTACAGCAAATCCTAACAATGGGATTTTCAAAGTTAACCCAATGGCCAAATAATTTGATTACAGCAATAGCTCTCTACTGCCTTATTCTTAAACCCTAAGACAGCAGGAACCTCCCAATTCCTCTATAAAGCCAATATTTCCCCCCCAGTCCTGGAACCTGTAGGGTGGGGCTCACTTTCCTGCATGCTTCTCAAGAAATAAATAATAAACACTATATGGATATAGAAATATGACAAGACATCCATGGTATGGAGACACAGAATAATAGTTCTGCAAAAGAAGGTGAAAAACAAGATCAGAAGAGAAAACACAAGTAGAACCTGAATTGGAGTTGGTGTACTGCACTAAAAAAAGTCTCTGGGGTGGGTGGGGGGGAGAATTCAGGTCCTGGATAAGGATGACAGAGGACCTAGTGGGGGTTGTATTGTTATGTGGAGAACTGAGAAATGTGATGCAGGTACGAACTATTGCATTCACTGTCTGTTGTAAAACATGAATCCCCCAATAAAGGAAAAAATAGTTCTAAAAAAGACTCTCATGCCTGAGGCTCAGAGGCCTTAAGTTCAATCCCCAGTACCACCACCATAAGCCAGAGATGGGCACTATGCTAGAAAAACCCCGCCCCCCGCTTTGCATGGCTTGCTCTGTATCTCTGTCATTAAAGCAAATAAATGAAAATATAAAGAAAAGAACACCCTGCCCTTCGAGTTGGCAGAATACTCTTCCAGGCTAATCATCAGGGCCCTTTATTCTAAGTGTTGCTTTACTGGTTTGACTGGTTAGTAGAAGGAGTTTCTAAGAAAGCCATTTACTTCCATTTTAAAATTGGATGCTTAGCCGTCTGCTTGCTCTGTTCTTTCTTGCCTCCTCCCTTTCTTTTATTTATTTTTCCTTCTTTTCTTTTTCAATTACCTGGGTGATCTCTGGGGATTAGTGTGTACACAACGGCTCCACTACACTGATAAAGAGTCAAACACCTGGAGCACTGATCCACTGCTCTTGAAGTCCCATCCCTCCCCGCACCATGAGTTCGAACCCAGGCCCCTGCACGTGGTAACTGTGCATCACTGTTGTTTTCGATGGGGTATGTTGTTTTCACCGGGCTGGCTTCACGGGCGGGTAACAGACGACCAGGGACTCATGGTTGAGCTGTAGGCAGTATCTCTTTATTCATGCAGGACGCAGCACAATCTAAGACGAGCTAAGCTAAACTCAAGGTCAAGGTACCCTAAAACTCACAATGCTGTCTTTATATATACTTGCCAAGTAGGGTGGAAACAGGATGTGACATAGAGAGGGTGGAGAGAAAAGTGACTGGTGAAAATCAGAGTGTGACAAGGAGGGGGCAGAGCAGGCGAGAATCCTATCACTGAACCACCAATGCCCTGGAGGGAGGGTGGAACTTGTTAACAGCGGTTATGTAAATAGAATGAAGTGGTTATGTAAATAGAATAGTGTTAAGCAGGGGGGATTTAAACCAAATGAAACAGAAGGGGTCTCATGCATACCAACACATCACCACCTGGCCCTGACCATTTTTTACGGACTAAATTTTCTTCTGTGCTTTTAAACAGCCAGATCTTTTGTTTTTTTCTTTTTTGCCTCTAGTTTTATTTTGCTGGAGCTTGGTGCCTGCACCACAAATCCACTTATCCTGGAGACCTTTTTTTTTTTTTTTTCCTTTTTGTTGCCCTTGTTTTTATCATTGTTGTGGTTATTATTATTGTTGTTGTTGCTGGCATTGGATAGGACAGAGAGAAATGGAGAGAGGAGGGGAAGACAAAGAGGGGGAGA